>NC_031785.1:10159180-10162847 GCF_001522545.3 Parus major | reverse complement strand
CCTGAGCCCTCCACAGCCAGAGCATCACAACCGCGTTCGGGGCTCGGCCACAGCCGGGGCTGGGGCTTTGGGAGAAATTCACAGCTTTGTCGAGGTTTTGCACAAGGCTGAGCTCAGACCTGGGAGCATTCTTGGAGTGCAAAGGTGCATGGGAAACCTCGGCGAGGTGAGAGATCAGCCTGATAAGAGGAGTTACGAGCCTGAGAAATGTGCTGATTGCAGGGCACTGAAGATGCCTGGTTATCTTTTCCTCCTTGATAAGACAGATAAGCAAAGGACAAAGAACCCGGGATTGTGCAACCTGGGCTGCAGCGGCCCGGCCATGATCTTAAGATGTTCCCAGGGTGGAGGAGGGAGGATGAGCTCAAGCAAGAGGCAGCTGCAGCTGCTCGCATCTCCCCGTGCCGCTGTGAAGAGAGCCCTGGCAGCCCCTGCAGCGGTGCCCGGCTCTGAACGGCCCCAGCTCCCTCCCGGGGCACAGAGCCCCTGCCAGCCGGCACAGCAGAGCTCTGCAAAGCGGCACAGCTGTCACCGCCTCCCTGCCCCGCTTTTCCCTGTTATTCTGTTCTACCCTGGACAAAAGAGAGCCTAAATGCAAGAGGTTGCTGAAGGGGGCAGGAGATGCCCTGGATCCACGGGGACAACTCCTCAGGAACCCATCTCCTTCCCGTGCAGAAGTGTTCAGAGTAGCCTAAGGCAATGGGGGTGCCTTGGCCCCCAGACTGAGTCTGGTACGAGGAAATGAGGATCCATGGGTGCAAGAACACTCAGAACAGCACAGGGATGTGTCTCAGCACATCTCTCTTTCCCTCATGGCAACAAGACAGGTGTGATGCTCACAGCAAAGCCAAATACTGTAGCCGAGGGAAGCCTCCAGCCGTGGGGCTTTGGGCATGCAGGGGCTCTTCCATCAGAGCTCCTGGCTCAGGGGAGCGGGTCCCACCAGCCCATGCCCTCCCCACCAGTGAGGTGGCTGTAGAGCAGGGATTGTCCTGCTGCCACCCCAGCCTGGAGCCGCTGCCCAGCCCTCCCCACCCCGGGCTCTGCTGCTCCTCCTCCCGCCCGCCTGCTGCTGTCCCTGCCGGCTTTTCCCCCGGCTTCGGGTGGAGCCCAGAGCTGAGAAGGAAAGAAAGCCCAAGTCACAGGTCAGGCTGGCAGGGGCCGGGTCGGTGCCCGATGCCATCGTGCCACCCATTGCAGGGACACCTCCAGCCACCCCCAGGGCCACCGGGACTTTCCCTGCACCTGTGTCCAGAGCCCCAGCACGGGAGTGGAGCCTCCACTGAGCTTGGTCAGCACCACAGACCCAAATGTAGCACGACCCATTGTTTTCATCTTCTGCAGCACATTTTAGATGGTGAGGGGGGATTTTACAATTTAAAAAATCTTCACGTCTCCACCACCCCCCTGGGGATGCTGTGGCCCCTTTTGTCCCTGCCCCTGCCTACCCCGGGGCAGAGGATGTTCCCTGCAGGAGGAGTCCCCGACAAGGTCATGAGTGGCACGGCCAGCGCAGGGGTCCCTCCTGCTCCTTCCCCATGAACCCTCTCCAGGTCCTGGGGGACCCGGCAGGACACTGCACGGCCCGGTGGGGACACGGGCTGCCGCAAATGGGGTGGAAAGAGTGGAGCAAGGTGGTCCCTGGAGAGTCTGTGGAGGAGCCACGGTGCTGTGTGAGACCCTCCCACTCCATCAACCTCATCCCGAAGTGGGAAGGGGAAACGGCTCCGAACACAAAGCACAGCACTTCTATTTCCCATACTCTGAAACTGGCTGAACTGGCCCGTCTGGTCGCTGGGTACACACGCAGAGGGTGCCCTCAGCAGAGGAACCGCTGGGAGGATGTCCCGGCCTCTGGGGGAGCGCAGCACTCACCCCCAGGCTGCCGGCACCATGGGAAAAGCGGCCCCACCGCGTTCCTCATGCCCAGATCCACACGGGCAGCTCCCAGCAAAGCCACAGCGGCCAGGAGCGCCCGGGGAAGGGATGCGGGCAGAGCCGGGCTGGCCTGGAGCAGCACCATGGCACATTCCCATTGCAGTGTGCCTGCCATGGGTGCGGTTTGACGCCGAAATGTGTCTCCTGTGGCTGGGGGTGTGTGTGGGTCAGTGCAGCTCGGGCACGGCACGGAGGAGCCTGGCTGGGCAGGCGGCACCGCCTCACCTCCGGCAGCCTCACCTCGTTCAAGAGGCACCGGGCAGGTGAGGAAGGCACCGTGAGCAGCCCCGGCCAGGAGGCATTTCACCACCCAAGCTGTTTTTCACGTTCAGGTGATGATGGCCTCAGGCTGTCACTTGAGCTCCTGTTGGCATGTCACCAACCCCCCGGGCTGGGCAATCCCGTGCACAGCCCTGTGTCTTACACAGGACAGGGCAGCCGGAGACATGAACCGGACTTGGAAGAGCTCTGTGGGTCTGCACCCCGTGGCAGGGTTGATGGCAGGGGACCCTGATCCCCCCCTGAGAAACCCCCAGGCCCAGGGGGATGGTCCTGCTCTGTCCAGGGCAGTGAGTCCCAGGGAAGGGCACAGGAGGGGGGATCACACCTAGCTGTGGGCACCCACCCACTCACCTGCACTGTGCTCCCCTGAGATTTGTCTGCTGCCCTCCGCCAGCTGCCTCATCCTCTCCCGTGAGACCTTCAGGTACTTGTTGCAATTGCACACCTGAGAGAAGAGAGAGGGGGAGGTCATTGAGGTGGCCACAGAGCCCCCCGGGCACCTCCTGCCCACCCAGGGCACAAACCCGTGCTGGGCACGCCTGGCACAGCTTGGGCAGCCCCCATCACCTGCACCACAGCAGGGAAACCAGCCTGTCCCACCGAGCAAGGACAGGCTCCAGCCACAAACCCAGGAACCCCTCCAGGGGTGCCCCCTCTGCGTGTGGTCAGCCACATGTCCAGCCAGGCTGCCAGCACTGCTGCCCACCCTGGCTCCCTGGCCAGAAAACACCAGCAACAGGCTGCCTTAAAGCATCAAGCAGACACCCAAAGTTCAAAAGTTTGGTCTGTCTTGTTTGACAGAGGCTGGGGAGGGTGGCTGTGGACCCCAAAACACTCTGCTCTCATATGGCTCCGCTTGTCTGGGCTCTGCTGCAGCACTGCGAACACTGAGTCACACTTTGTACCCCACCTTTTGCTTCCCAAAATGTACCCAGACAGGTCTGTGAGTGCCCACATGTGCCAGCTGCTGGACCCCAAGGAGCTCCCCAGATCCCACTGCCAAGGAGCACCCAGGGGTGGTGCCTGGGGCTGAGCACAGGGTGCAGCTGGCAGCCAAACACTTGTCCAGTCCCCGGGGCAGTGCAGTGCCCCATGTCCTCATGTCCCCATGTCCCCATGTCCCCATGTCCCCATGTCCCCATGTCCCCATGTCCCCATGGCAGTGGGGTGCAGGGCAGCAGCGGGCACACCGAGGAGGAGGAGGAGGAGCAGCCCTGCCTTTCTCACGCTGGGGAAGCCCGTGCCAGCACATGCTTAGTCACTGGTAAATCCCAGCCGAGATCTGCTCTGCCCTCTGTGAAATGGATCTTGGCTGCACCCCCGCTGAAGCAATCCGGGCTCGGGAGCCATGGCGGGCTCGCTTTCCCACGGCTCCCGTGTGAATCACCGGCTGCCGAGCCCCGCACACTGCCGGGTCTCCGCTCCCGGCCCCGCTCCTGTCCCCGCT
>NC_031785.1:10155193-10158932 GCF_001522545.3 Parus major | reverse complement strand
CTGTCCCCGCTCCTGTCCCCGCTTCTGTCCCTGCTCCTGTCCCTGCTCCTGTCCCCTCTCCTGTCCCCTCTCCTGTCCCCTCTCCCGTCCCCTCTCCTGTCCCCGCTCCTGTCCCCGCTTCTGTCCCCGCTCCCGTCCCCTCTCCTGTCCCTGCTCCTGTCCCCTCTCCTGTCCCCTCTCCTGTCCCCTCTCCCGTCCCCTCTCCTGTCCCCTCTCCTGTCCCCGCTTCTGTCCCCTCTCGCGTCCCCTCTCCTGTCCCCTCTCCTGTCCCCACTCCCGGCCCCTCGGCAGCCCGGCGCGGGGGCTGCTCTGCATCTCAGGCTCCCTGGCCTGGGGGACACGACTGGAACACGTCCCCACGTCCCCAGGCTCCGCTGCCACCTCCGTGCCAAGGATGAGGAGGAGGTGCAGCTCATCCCAGACGAAGCTGTGGTCCCCACTGCAGCACCTCACTGCTGTCCCCGTCCCTGTCAGCGCATCCTGCCCAGGTGCTGCCCCCCGAGTGGGGCACTGTCACCCCCACAGCCGCGTGTCCCTCCCCAGGACCTCAGGCCAGCGTCTACAGGGACACTGCAGCCCGGCCAGCTCTGTGCTGTCACCACCAAGGGCATCACCTGGGGATTAGGAGTGATGGCACTGCACTGAGACCGGGCTGGTGTCACCGGGTCTGTGGTCCCTGAGCCCAGCGAGGTGCTCGTCCCCAGCCCCCCTGCACTGAGGCTCTCCCTCTGCCACCAAGGAGGATGAGGCAGGTGAAATGTCCTTTTGCAATGCTGCCAGCCCAGCTGGTGCCCTGTTTTTGTTTAGGATGATCCCTGCCTCTCCCTGCCCTCCTGGCTGGGGATTTCAGCAGCACTGACACACGAACCTCTCAGGTTCGAGGGACTGGATGCTCGAGCCTGGAGCTGCAGGGCCACCTCAGCATCCCATCCTCTTACTGCACCTCCACCTTCAGCTGAGAAACTGAAAGAAAACTCAAGATCAGCAGGAGCCAAAGCTTTGGTGACTCCAAAAGGGCTGCAGAAGTCAGTGTGAGCTTGGCTAGGGCTCGTAGCATGAGCTCAGGTGGACACAGGTTGGTACCCAAAACACGTGGAAGATGAGCAGTTCAGACAGCACTGGAGTTAGTTTTGCTCCTTCCTTTGGTACATCTAAAAGCTGCATCTCCAAAGTGCTTTGAGTCACCTTGGTGATGCTGACCTCGCCCAGAGGAGCCACCCTGGAGCGACCTCTGGGCCTTGGGGCTCCTTCCACCTGCTCTGCTGACAAACATCACAGGCCACTGTCACTGAGGGGTCTTGGCAGGGGTTTCACTGGTGAGACACAGCTCTCTGCCTGGAGAGAGCTGCTGTAAAGGACAGCAGTGCCCGCTGTGGACTCTTTGGGGCGATTCAGGGCAGCTCATGTCAGGACAATTCCTTGGGTGTCTTCTGTTCGCTGTATCACAGGACTACTCAACAGCCACCTGCAGTGATATCCCTTTTCCTACTCACCGCCTACCCTCTCCTCTTTCTCCCTCTCTCCAAGATGGATATCATCCGGTGAAAGGGCCACTCCTCTGGATGAAGGTTGCAACCCTCACTTTGGTTGTGAAAGCACAGCCCTTGAGCATCCAGGAGTTTCTTTCAGGGACTTATTGAGACTTGAAACCTCCCCAGATTGCAGGATGCCCAGGCTTAGCACAGGCTGCCCTCTACTGCCTCCAAGGCCAGGAGTTCTGGATCTGCCTCCACACATCTGCTGCCTACAGCCCAAAGCACAGTGCCCAGGACGCTGGGAGATGGTGGGGAGGGCAGAGAAAGAAAACCAGGTAATGACCCAGCAGATGTGAAGCAGAGGTCAGGATCTGACCATGCTCATTTCTCCACGTGTCTCTTTTCTCACATTTTTCCCAAATGACTTCAGCTGCCCTTGCTGCACCCACAGCTTTGACCTTCAGCCCCTCTTCTCTTCCTGCAGCAATGCCCTGTAGCACCTTCAAGGTCCTTGCAGTAAGAGCAGAAACTCAGTGATTCAGCCCACTGCAGATCTCCACACCTGTGGGTGCGAGGGCCACCTCCGAGTGCAGTGCTGGGGACAGCCAGCTGTCCAAGGGGGTTTTCAGAGGGCAGCTGGCTGGGCCATTTCCCTTCCCCTCTGTGCCAGGAGCTTTCCTTGGTGATCTTCTGATCACCAGAGCCTGGGAATCACAAAGGTGCACATCGCTGCTCCTGCTCTGCTGCACTGGCCCAGGGCCTGTCCTTGGGTACCGCAAACCCCCAGCAGCAGAGGAGATGCTGGCTGTGTCTCTGGGACTTCCAGAGAGCAGAGGCTGTGCATGCACAGCACGGCCCCGAGTGCCCACAGCAGCAGGGCAGCCCTGCCAGGGCTGGGAGCTGGGCTGCGGCGCTCCCACGGAAATGCAGCCTGGGCATCCTCTGCCAAACCTGCCTGCACATCCAGCAGCAGAGGATTTATGGCCATCTGAGCTCAGTAACCTGCTGCCAGTGGAAACACGGGTCTGCCAGTGGGATCCTGGCATCAGGGGCTGTTTGGTTCACAAAGAGGGAAGGGCTCTCTGTTTATTGAATCATTAACATCACTTCCCTCGCTGCCAGCCAGGTACTCCGAGAGGTCTCTTAGGCAAGTGCTGACCCAGCCCAACCCTGCTAAGCTGGTAAGATGACATGGATCCCATGCCAGCCTGGAACTGCGTTCCCACTGCTTTCTCTGCTCCTGCTTTGCTATTAGTCATCTGTTTCTGGAAGGTTTCTCATGCATAATAAAGTGTTTCAACACTTGCATAATCCAATTCTTCTCATCAGGAGTGACCTGCTGCGTTTCCCAACGCTTTCCCTAGGCAGTGCTTCCAACTGCCACGAAATATGGAGTTAAATCATGAAGTTTTCTATCCCCCTCGAGGCAAAAGGTGTGGGAAATTGAACAGATAAGAATGCCTTTAATTAGTATCATTTGCATAAGCTCTGGGAAAGGCTCACCTGACAGCTACAAGGGCCTTGCTTGTCTGGGAGCATCAGCCATGGCTGAAATGGGCAGATTAGCGGAGCTCCTCTGACTGGGGGACAGTGAGAGGCAGGGGGACAGAGCCCTGGAGGCTCCAAGGGTACCCCAGCTCCTGCTGGCTCCCCTTTGGGACCCCCCAGCTCCCACTGGCTTCTTGTCAGGGCACCTTCTCCATTCCCACCTCCCGGTCTGCAGCTGCTCTGAGCAAAGGCTGGTGGGCTGGGGTGAAGAGCAGGGCTGGGGAGAGAGGAGAGGAGAGGGAGCACAGGCACATCCCTGGATGAGGTGTGGGAGCTGTGGAGCGGGCTCAGCATGCAGCAGGGATGGGAGCAGGCTCTGTGGCCTCTGCTTTTCTCTCCCCACACTGCAGTCGCGCTCCCTCGGGCGCAGACACTGCTGGTCCCCAACCACAAACCCCATCCCACTGCTGTCACTGCCAGGGGTGGCAGCAAAAGCCCTTTTCAGTACCTCAAGGCCTTTGCAGTGATGAGAATCTCACCCCACACTACACCTAAACCCACATGCAAAGCTGAATTTCCCAGAGGAAAAAAAATTATGCTCAACCCGCCTCCCACCACATTCATCCCCCCTCAGATCCCTCCAGCTGCCTCTCAGCCACCTCAAGCCTCACTTGCTCATCTTCCCTCCCAGCTGGGCTGAGCACCCCAAAATGCTGAAGCTTCCACAGCACCCTTGACCCAACCTGTGGCCACGAGCCCTGTCCATACAGCACCCA
>NC_031785.1:10148483-10154084 GCF_001522545.3 Parus major | reverse complement strand
ATACCATATACCATGTATACCATACACCATGGCACCTGCAATGCAGCTCCTCTTTATTGCTGTTCCTCTTTATCAAGCTACTGAGTTTTTTCCAGCTGAGAGCTCAGCTCTTGATCAGAGGATGCCAGAGACTGATGAACCTCAGAGCTGGGAAAAAGTCCCCAAATGAAGCTCTGGAATTGCCCAGCACTGGGAACAGAGTGAGGTTCCACATCCTGTCAGCTCATATTCCAGAACTAAAATGCAGGTGGAAATCCGGCTACCAAGCAACCCCAGGCCTTTATGAGCATCATGTTTTGGCACCAGAAGTAGAAGGGGTCATGGAGATACATTTTCTGCCCTTGAGAATCCCTGGAAACCGCAAAGGGCTGAAGCTTTTCTCTGTGTAGAGAATCCCCATGCTCAGGTCACTGACAGCAGCACTGCTCTGCCTTGCTGCCCATGCTGGGAGCTGGGTTCCTGCCTGAGCCAGGCCCCACGAATCCCCAGGGCAGCCCATGAAGCCTCTTCCCTGCTGCACCTTCCCCTGGACATGCAGCCGAGCTGGGGGCTCTGTCCTCTGCTGCCAGGGCTGGACAAGCTTTAGGAAATTATCTTTACTGTGGATTAAGCAACAGCCACCCTTATTCTGGCTCCTTCTGGCTTTCTCTGGCAGCTGTCCTCCCTCTGACTGAGCTCCTGGGTCTGGCTGTGTAATGTATGTCAGGAGCTTGTTCCCCTGCCCTGTGCTGAGCCCTCGGAGCTGGGCCTGGCTGGAAGCTGTACCCTCAGCTCTGCTTTTCCCCAGAGCAGTTTTCAGCCCTGTACAAGTGGCCAGGGCCACCCTGGGCCAGGTGGCTGCCCAGCTCTGCTCCTCCACGGTCCCTGAGCATCCTGCTGCCCTCTGCTCTGCCTTCCGTGGCCAGGGCTGGGGCTGCCTCCCCAGGCCAGCAGCTGAGGGGGTGAGGGTGTGAGGGCAGAGGCAGAACTGGGGAAGTTGGGCTCATGTTTCAGCTTCTATTTTTATCTGGGAACCCAAGTCTGCTATGCAGAGGCCCCCGGGGGACACACTGCCTTCCCCAGCTGGAGCCAGATACCATCGGAGCACTACCTGCCCTTCCTGTCACTGTGCCAGACCTCCTGCTGGAGGACAGCACCACCCGAGGCGCTGGGACATCCTCCCGGCTCCCGTGTGCTGTGGCAGGAGGGAAAGGACTGGGGAGCAGCTCTGCAGGCCAGCTCCCCTTGTCTCCAGGCTGGGGACACTTCACCCCAGCGCTGTCTGCCAGAAGAGCCCTGGCACACTCTCACCAGCCAGGTGTCGGTGTCCCTTGTCAGGCTGAGAGGGATGCTCAGGGCCTGGGGTCACTCCTGCAGCCCCCAGCCCAGCAGGAGCTCTGCAGAACCCCGTGCTGAGCCTGTGAGCCCATCCCTTCCCATCTGTTAAACCAAATAAACCTGACTTAGTGGCCAGGGCTGCAGGAAAACGGGAACTTGAGCAGCTCGTGTGTAGCTGCAGGCTGCCCTGGGCACAGCTTTGCTTACGGAGCTGCTCCCAGCATGGGAACAGCAGGAGCCCAGCCCCTGGTCCTGGGCAATGCCAGAGCCGGGGGGCACAGCTGGGAGGAGGTGAGCCCCATCCTGGTGGGCAGCACCCGCTGCTTTAACCGGGGGGGAGAGCAGGAGCTGCTGCAGAAAACGGGAATATTAAAAATAAAAAAAAATAAAAAAAAAAAGCGTGAGAAAGGAAACCTGAGCGAGGCCTGGAGCAATCTACCCAATCCAGCGGAAACAATGGCCCAGGAAGAAAAACCAGTTCCTACACAGAAGGTAGAATAGGCTGGGAACGCTGGAGGAGGGGCAGGAGGCTCCCAGCACAAACAAGCCGGGCTTTATGCGGCTGCCCGGGACACGGTGCCCCTTCCCAGCCTGGGGACCCCTAATCCTGCTGGGCTGGGCTTGGCTGGGCTGGGCTGGGCTGCATTCAGCACCCAAACTGGGCTCAGCTCCCTGGTTTAACTCAGCTGGGCTCAGCATCCAGGCTGGGATCAGCCACTGATCTGAGATTAGACCTGAAAATGGGACTAGAACAGTTTTTCCCTGGATTAACCCACATTTGGACATTAGCTCTCAGACTGGGCTCACATCCAGGCAGGTTTACTCCAGGATGGGCTCATCTCCAGACTAAGCTCACCCCCAGGTTGGCCTGATCCTGGGACTGAGCTCAGGGTGAGCTCATCCCCAGGCAGGGCTGAGCCCAGGGCTGAGCCCACCTCAAAGGGCTGCAGAGCACACGGAGCTGCTGGCACAGGGGTCCTGCACAGGGCCCTTTGGGGCAGTGCCACTGCTGCCAGCCTGGCCAGCTCCTCAGCTGGACAGCCCAGCTGGACAAACCCGCTCCAGCATGGTCCAGAGGCTGCTCCCTGACCTGCCCATGGACACTGGGGCTGGATCCATCCTCTTGGCTGTGTGGCAACAGTTGGGATGTGCCAGGGGGTTGTGTTCCCCACAGCTGGGAGGGCTGCATGGTTTCATTTTGAAGCAGAATCTTAAACTCTTAAAATCAAAACCACCATCACAATTCTCAGCATGAGCAGTCTGGCTGTGCCACTGCTGGAGGAGGTGTTTGGGCCCCCAGCCCTGCCTTCACTGCTGAGGCTGAGGCCAGATGGTGGCCCCAGAACATGGGCCACTGATTTATCCTGGCCTGGCACCAATTCTCACTTTGGGGATGGTCCAGTTGTACTCGGAAACCTGTTGGGCACAAAGAGTGAAGGGAGGCAGCCAGAGAGAAAAGGCAGATCCCACCCTGACAGGTCCAAAAGGGCTGCAGCACCCCGTGCTTGGCCAAGGAGGACTCTGGGAACAAACTGGGGCTCAGGAGGTACCATGGAGTGTGCCACACTGGTGGGCACACCCCTGAGCTGAGGACTCCTGGGCCCTGACTCCCCACGTTCCCAGCCTGACGCCCCCCAGACGTTTCAATGTGGCCCCGGTGTGTTGGTGCCATGTGAGGTCACCACGGTGTGATGGGGCCCCAACCCTGCCACAGCTCCTCAGCACAGCAGCAGAGGCTGCAGGGACTGATCTACAGCACCACAGGCTTGTGTCACACACAAAGAAAAGGTAAAAAGGGGCAATAATGTACAAATGTGGCACTTTTTTAGGCTCTTGCTGGGCCCAAGGGAGTTGCTGTCTGTTGTTTCAGTGGTCAAGTGGAGGAGGCAAAGCTGGGGCAGATGGCAGGAGTGATCTGACCCTGCCATGCCTGGCTTTGCCCTTTCCCTGACAGACAGGACGTGGGCAGGTGAGCAGTGGCAGAACCGTAATTTCACCCCCCAGAGAAAAATACCTGCGAGTGGAAAGTGCTGATGGGCAATTTGTGGGGGTGAAGCTGGGGAAGCAATGCTTCATTCCTCACATTCCTCTCCAGCTTCCTTGGGATGGTGGCTGTGCTTCCCAGGGCCCTCCCAGTGCCCAGGGGGTGATGGAGAGGGCTGAGGATCCTGTCCTGCCGCCTTGCTGGGCAGGGCTGGGCATCTTCCCCTCCTTCCCCATTGTGGGGGCACAGGAATGGGACTGAGGTCTGAGTCCTGCTGGGGTCTGTGAAATGAAATCTGTGATCGGTGTGGGCTGAAACAGCTGGGTGAGGGACCCTGACAGGCACCGATGTGTCCCCAGGTCCCATCCTGCTGCACCCCGGGGTCCTGCCACGTGCCTGGCCAGCACATGGCCTGCCTGTGGCCACACCAGAGCAGGGCACCTCGGGCACATGCCAGCATCCCAGCACAGAGGGATGTCCTCTCCTGCAGACACCTCCCTGTGTCCCCTGTCCCCTGTACACCTCCCTGTGTCCCCTCTACACCTCCCCTGTCCCCTGTACACCCCCCTGTGTCCCCTGTACACCCCCCTGTGTCCCCTGTACACCCCCCTGTGTCCCCTGTCCCCTGTACACCTCCCCTGTCCCCTCCACAACTCCCCTGTGTCCCCTGTCTTACAGACACCTCCCCTGTCCCCTGTCCTGCAGCAGCACCCCGGAGCACCGAGGAAGGGCTGTTCCCATCCCCAGCTCCCTCCTGGGCACCACGAGGGCACTGTGCCAGCAGCTGATGGGAAAGTTCAGGGTCGGGGCGAGCAGGGGAGGGCTCATAAAGGGCTCTTTGTGCCGCAGGTCTCCCCCAGCTCTGCGTACGGAGCCCGCGGCTCCGCAGCAAAATGCAGCCCAGAATATGACAAGACATCTTTTTCCCAGGCTGCTGTTAAGCTCTAATTAAACATTTCAGCACACTCGAGCGAGGAAATGTCTGCTTCTCAGGCCTGGGCCATCCCAGCTGGAAACCATCCCCTCTGCTGCGAGTGGGCTGGCACAGCTTGACCCAGAAAAATTCCTCTTGGGCGTGGGGATGGTGTGAACCCCCACACCAGAGAGGACAACCCTCTCCTCTCCAGCCCCTCCGTGCCAGCATTATTAAACACTGACTTTGGCCATTAAGTGCATCAATTCCTCACCACCTTGTTTCTAGCACGCACAGACCAGATGCCAAAGTATCCCACCCCTGATGCTCTGACCCAGCCTCATGGAGGAGACACGGTGGCACTGAGCTGCTGCTCTGAGCCCTTGTCCCACCTGAGCACAGCCCAGTGGGAACAGCACACCAGGCACAGGCTGTGCTGGGGGCTGGGGAGCTGCTGCTTTCCCCTGGGAAACCTCAGCATCAGAAGCAGATCACCCAGAAAAGGATTGCTCCAAAAATGTGCCATTTCTGACATCAGTAAGTGCTGGGGCCTGAGAGTGTCTGCCCTGAGACTCAGAGCAGTGTGACAGACCAAGCAGTGACACTTGTAATTTGCCATCCCGGGGGGTGGAATTTGGCAGAACTGGTCTCTCCTGCTCTGAGGACATTCCAGCTCCTGCATGGGCAGTCTGAATTGAGCTCCCTCAATACCTACAGAGACCGTGCCTTTAATCCAGCTCTGCCCCCTTAGACAAGCAGCAGCTCCTGGTGGAGCTTCATCCTGGCCCATCGAGGGCTGAGGTTCCTGTCCCTGTGCTGGGATCCCACCCCAAGGAAGCGGCAAGAGCAGCGATGGTGACCACGGCAGCCCTGGAGCGGTCACAGCCACACGCTGTCCCCAGGTGCCACACACTTCCAGGGCTTGTCCTCCTTCTCTGCAGCGGGAGGGGAGGGAGGCTGGAATGAGGAAGAAATCTCGACTTTTGTAGGAAAAGCAAGGCAGGCAGCAGGGTCTGTACACCGTCCTTGTGCGGCAGCTGGGCTGTGCTGTACTGAGCAGCCCCTGTGGGATGTCTCAGCCCCGGAATGATGCACTGAGGGTGCCCCAGTCCCAGCTCAGACAGGAGCTATAATCCCAGCTGGGGAGGGAGGTGACAGCCGTGGGGACACGGACCGAGGGCACCCAGTCCCGGGCAGGGCACACGCCAAGGGGGCTCAGCAGAGACCCCAACCCAGGGGAGCCACAGCCCCTCCCTGTGTGCCCAGCCCCACGAGCCAGGGACACGGATCCCGAGCTGCTCCCGCTGTTTCCCAGGCTCCTGCACCGGCGGTGAGGATGCGACAGTGGGATCGGGGTGCGAGGGAAGCGGGGACAAAGGCACAGCCC
>NC_031785.1:10141239-10147953 GCF_001522545.3 Parus major | reverse complement strand
CGGGTGCAGCCCCAGAGGGGTGGATGGGGCTGAGGGTGGGGGTGAGGGGGATTCTCTGCCCTGGGGTTTGTGTCCCCTGTCCCAGGCTGGCACACATCAGCCCCCCAGGCTCCCCCCGAGCCCCTCGCAGGGCTCAAGCCGGTTCTTCTCCCACCACTGAGCAAAGCAGGTCGGGCTTTGCCACGGCTGGAACCCTCACTCGCTTTCAGGCTACCCTGCAAAGTGGGAAGCAAGACTGGGAAAGCAGCAGCAGACCATGGAAAAACCCATCTGCACAGCAGCTGAGCCCAGCTCAGTGCTCAGAGTGGCCAGATGAGCACAGAGCACAGCAGGCAGCTCTGGCCTCCCTGGGAACGTGGCAGGGATGGGACAGAACTGGGTCTCCCTGCCCCAGACACTGGCAGACATCACATCTTCTGAGAAGATGAACAGTTGCGTTAGCAGCCTCCTCATTCTAGTTTTTAATTAAATGAGACCTGTCTAGGGCATCACAGCTGCTCGGTGCTGAGATAAAGAAAGGGCCAGAGGAGTGGTTTTGAAGTGAAAATGTTTTTTCTGTTTTTTTCACATTGACAATACCTGCCCTGCCTCATTTATGGCTGGACACCCTTGCCAGCTTGGGGCAGTGGGCTCCAGAGGTGCCCGAGGCCACGGCAGATGCTGAGTGCCTGAGGAGCCCCATCCCTGCAAGAACCTACAAATTCCAAATTCTCATGTTGCCTTGGAACCTCAGCTAGGTCCCTGCTTCTGAGGAGGGAAAGAGGAAGGAAGGAAGGAAGGATGAGTCCTTTTCCCTCCTCTCTATTGTTTCCTTCCATGCCTACCTCCACCTCCAGCCAGCTCTGGAGGCAGCTTCCTCCCTGACCCCACAGCCTTCCCTCCCCAAAGGGCTGGGGGGCTTTTCCAGGTCCCCCAATGAGCTGCTGGCCCACTGCAGCCATGGGGTGACCCTCTGCTGCCCCAGCTCCATCGGCAGGTCCCTCTGCAGCCAGGCAGATGGGTTCTGCATGGCTCACATGTTCCCTGGCCCCCTGAGCTGTTTCACATGGGCTGTCAGTGACAGCTTCCAGAGCCTGCAGAGCCCTCCAGCTGCTGTGGGTCCCACCGAGGCGCTGCTGGCCTCACAGCGCTTTGCAAAGTAATTGAATTAAAGCTGGTGAATCACTTTGGTGCTGCCTGGCTGCTCCTCTGTGCTTGGCTGCAGCGGCCCAGGGTGGCCTGGAGCACACGTGGGGGCTCTTTAGGCTGCTCTTTTTGGAGGGTCATTTCTCCTCTCAGTTGCTGCAGTCAGATTTGGGTCATCAGGTTTGATCTAAATATGTCAGAGGACTGGAATTCAGGGGGATGCAAAGGCACAATAATGCAGGCTCTGTCCAGTGTGATTCTGAGTGTGATTCTGGGCTGGTTTTAAAAGCCCTTGGTTCACTCTCAGTGTCCTGTGAAGCCTGGGGCAGGTTTAATTCCTTACCTGACAAAGATGCCTTGGTGCTTGGGAAGTGAGGGCAAAGCCTGCCCTACCCTGACCCGTGTCTGTGCGATGGAGACAAAGGTGGCTGAGCTGTTGCTGCCTGTCCCCAGTGCAGGGGAGTTCTGAGCCAGGAACTGAGCCAGGAACTGAGCCAGGGCCAGGGCTGTGAGGCTTAGGGCAAGGTGAGAAGAGATCCTTACCCAGCGTCCGGGGTGGACAAGGCAAGAGGAGGGGGAGTTGGTGCAGAGGGGAGGAGCAGAGTGGAGCTGGGAGCCTCGTCCCTCAGGCCACTGTCCCCAGGCTTCCCAGTGCCAGCTGAAAGGGGTGGTGTTTGCCAGGGAGGAGCAGACAGAGAGAGCCCTGTCAGACCTGCTGCAGCTGTCAGAGAGGAGCTGGGAGGGTTTGTCTGGCACCTTCATCCCAGCCCAGCTGTCCAGACCTGCTGCCTGGCTCCAGGTGTCCAGTGTGGACCACCACAGAGTGGTCCCCAGGGCAGGTGACAGCCCTGGACCTGCTGGGAGAGCAGTGATAAACAGAACACAAACAGAGGGCTGGTTTAGAGGGCAGCTCTGGATTTTCTGCTTCCCCACCTGAGGTCTGCCTGAACCCAATCAAGGAGGTCCAGGACCAACCAAACCACCTTGAGGCAGTGAAATTGCAAACACAGCAGTTTAAGCTGCAACAAGACTCCCTTGATTTTTCAAGCCAGTCCATGCAGGGATGAGCACACTGCAGTCTGGGTCCTGCAGATGCTGAGCTGGAGACCCGTCTGGCTCCATCAGCATCTTCTCCCAGCTCTCTGTGGCTCCCTGCAGTCTGGTTCTGCCATGGCAGCGATCAGTGGCCCCTGGGCAGCACAAATCCTGCGGCCTGGCAGAGCTCTGGGATGGCCGGGGCTGGAGGATAAACCCCTCTGAGCCCTGCCTGGGCTGCTGGGGTGGGCAGACTCGGGGTTTGCCCTGGAGGTGGCAGCTGGGTGGGAACTGCTCCTGCTCAGGGGTACCTGCACAGCTGGGATGTCTCAAAGGAAGAGCCCAGACCCCTCCCCTCCCCTCCCCTCCCCTCCCCTCCCCTCCCCTCCCCTCCCCTCCCCTCCCCTCCCCTCCCCTCCCCTCCCCTCCCCTCCCCTCCCCTCCCCTCCCCTCCCCTCCCCTCCCCTCCCCTCCCCTCCCCTCCCCTCCCCTCCCCTCCCCTCCCCTCCCCTCCCCTCCCCTCCCCTCCCCTCCCCTCCCCTCCCCTCCCCTCCCCTCCCCTCCCCTCCCCTCCCCTCCGGCTCTCTCATCTCCGGCCCGCGGCTCTTTCATCTCGGCCGAGGTGCGATCGGACCCTGCGGCCGCCCCCCTGCCCAAATGGCCCCTCCGGCCCCGGGAGGGTCCCTGGCCACTCTGCAGCCCCTGCCCAGCTGCTCAGAGCCCAGATCGGGGCAGTTCTCAGCAGCCTGGAGAGCAGCAGCAGCAGCAGCAGCAGCAGCAGCAGCAGCAGCAGCAGCAGCAGCAGCAGCAGCAGCAGCAGCAGCAGCAGCAGATGATCTCCGCGGGCTCTCCCTGCAGAGCCCCTGCCCCATGGCTCACACTGGGCTCAGCTCCGCATTTGTGCCCACACAGACCCGGGCTGCTCCAAGCCCTCAGAAATCCAGGTGGTGACTCACTTCTTCCACCCAGCACAAGGACCCAGACCAGTTGGAAATGAAGCTTCCTGGAAGCCATTCCCACTTTTCTCAGATGTGTTTCAGGGAAAGCCTGGCTGCAGCCCAGCCCTGACAGAGCCACGCTGCCCCTGCAGCTCCGAGGATCCCAAGTGTTTCCCTGAGTATTTCCACAGCTGCCCACACAGATTCCTCAGCACGGGCAGTGTGCATCCTCAGCAGTGAAGCAGCCACGATCCCACTGTGCCCGGAGCTGCCCCGTTTCTCTGGGGTAATCACAGCTCATGGGGGAGCCTTCTGTTTTCCCTTCTGATGTGGTGGAACGCAGACACAGGACCTGCCAGCAGCAAATATTTGTCACTCTCCCCCTTTGCCTCCCTGCTGGACACAAAGCCTGTTGGTCCACATCCATATACTCATGGATATGGCTGTTAAGACCATTTGGTTCAGCTCCTTTGAGCTTTTTTTGACCCTGTGAGGATCCCAGAGCCATGTGGAGCCTTTGACAGCAAAACTGGGTTTCAGAGGAGGAGCGAGGGCTGGGAGCGAGTCCCAGCCTTGGTGCTCAGCTCCTTTTTGAGCCTGGGCTGCTGAATGAACCATGCAGAGCCCAGCCAGGACCAGTTGCAGGGTTCAAGGTCGCCTTCAGCTCCTCGCTGTCAGGTCACAGGGGAAAAGGAGGGATTTTCCCAGCAGGCTCCCTCCCTGGCGTGCTGCCTGTCCCCAGATGCTCCTTGCTGCTGCTCCAGCCTCACACCAGATGCAAAGCAGCTGATCTTCCTTTGGCAGCTCCAGGCAGCTCCACTGCACCAGCCCACAATGCTCAAGGGGAAATTCCCTGCCTGGCCTCTTCCTGAAAGGAGGCCAGAGCAGGCGCTGGACCAAGGGTCAGACCACTCCCAGGCCCTTCTCCCACCTCTCCTGGGGACTCCAGGTGGAGACTAAAAGCATCAGAATGAGGGATGGTCAACATACCAGCAGGTGTGAGGTGGGGCAGGAGTGGACACCACAGACACCCCTGGGACCCGCAGGGCTGGGCGGTCACGCTTTCAGTCCAGCAGACATTTCCCAGAAGGAATTTTTTGGCAGGATCACCCCTCTCCTCTTGGAAATTTCTCTGATAACACTGGGGCTGAGATAAGGAAAAGCACCCTCTGCGTTCCCAGCCAGCTGTGTGCAGGAGGATCCATCCCACCTGGCTGAGATGTTTTGCACGGGGTGAGCAGAGCTGGGCTCTGGGGTCCCCTGGGCATCGCTGCTGGCCTTGGGACGGGGCTGGGGCCGCTCGGGGCTGGCTGCTCTGTTCCCACGTCCCTCCTTGACGTCACCCCAAAGCGCTGAGTGAAAGGGGGGCCCTGGGCCGCTGGACAATGGCACTTTCCTTCCCATCAATAGCGGCGAGAGCCACGCTGGGCTGACACGGAACTGTGCACAACAAAAGGCAGTGTCCGAACAAATCTTCTCAGGCGTTGGGTTCCCCGGGTGACCCGGGGTTAGCCCGGACTTTTGCTCCCGCCCGGCCCTCCGGAGCAGGAATGTCCCTCCGTGCTGCGCCATGGCTGGTTCCCACGCTTCCAACCTGCTTTCCTATTTATCAGCAACCAGCCCCTAATCCCCTTTGTGAAGGCCCGATTCAAGCTCAGCACAATGTGGCGAAAAGGGAGGGGGTGGGCGGGAGAAGAGGGAGGGGAAAACGGTCCCAGAGAATGAAAATCAAACCCTTTACCTTTTCCCCTAACCCTGATGAGGAGTCCCTTGGGGCTGTTGGTGCCCTTGGCAGTGCCAGGCTATGGTGGGGCCCAGCCCAATGGAAGGGGCTCCTGGTGGGATGTGCTGATGGTTAAGGAGCCAGTAAACACACACATTGAAAAATCCACTTGTGGACCCTCACAGGTTACTTCGGCTCTGCTGCCAACTGCTCTCACATGATCAGATATTAGGAATTGTTTTTTCACAGAAAGGGTTGTCAAGGCTGCCCGGGGCAGTGGTGCAGTCAGCATCCCTGGCACCTGAGGACACGGTTTGGTGCTGAACATGGTGTTGATCACGGTTGGGCTGAGTCTTAAAGGTCTTTTCCAACATTAGCAGTTCTAGGATTTTGTGATTCTATGGCTCTGTGATCCTCTCCTTCCGTGGCTTCCTCCATCAGGGATGTGCCCACGCTCCCCAAGAGGATGGAGGTGCACTGGAACATGACTGGAGGGTGTCTGTGGGGGAACAGGGAATGTTCTGATTCA
Source organism: Parus major (assembly GCF_001522545.3). Lineage (NCBI taxonomy): Eukaryota > Metazoa > Chordata > Aves > Passeriformes > Paridae > Parus > Parus major. The sequence goes on along the minus strand of NC_031785.1, from coordinate 10,142,603 downwards.
CTCCTGTCCAGCCACCTCACTGCAGCCCCTCTCTGCTCACAAACTTCCTTGGGAGGGATAACCCACTGGAATCTCCCCAGCTCCATGCTGGGCTCCATTCTCCCTGGGGCTGATCCCCTTGGCCAGCTCCTGTTTGCTTTAGGAGAGGATTCACAAACCCTTCCCCAGATAACTTTGGAACAAAACAGTTTCCAAAGGCTGTGCTAGTTACAAATGAGGGGGTTTGGGCTTTTGTCCCAAATCCAATGCTGTTTTCTTTGCAAACGGCGGGGGAAAAATGTAAAAGAGAGAAGAGCCGACCCCAAATGCTAATCTTGTTAGGTTAAACTGTTCACTAAACAGATGGAGGTGCAAGGCAATGGGATTTTTGTATTTCCAAGGAAGGGGTTAGGCTTGGAGGGCACAGAGGTCATTCCAGGCAAACTGGCAGCTTTGCTTTTTGTGTCACAAGAGCAGGGGGAAAGTGAAGGGGCACAAATGCTCCCAGCTGAGCTGGTCTGGTGGTCTCACAGGATGAAGCCCCCAGGCCTCACTCTCGGTTGTTCAGAGCCAGCACAAGGCCGAGGCAGCCCAAAAGGGACACACTGCCAAGGACTCCACTGCTTCCCAGGGCCACAGCATCCAGCAGTCCCCAGGGAAGGTCCTCCCAAGAGCCACCCTATGGCTACTCCAGTGCTCAGCCCTTTTGGAGTCATCCAAAGGCTCCCCAGAGCCATCTCACCTTTCCCTGAGCTTTCTGTGGGAAGCACAGGAAAGCCAAGGTCCCTGTGGGCATGGAGGCTGCTGGTTCCTGCTGGAGAGATGGAGGGTGATGTGTCCCCATCCTGCTGTCCCTGTGCTCCTCACCAGGAATGTGTGCCTGTCTCTGGCAGCTCGGAGGCAGAGGCTCTGCTCTGGGCATCATGCTGTGCTCCAGGTCAGTGACTGCTCCCAGTGCCCTGCCCTTCCTGTCCCTCCTGTCCTTTCTGCATGTGCAAGCACATCCTCAGCCTGCCCTCACCCTGGTGAATCCCTGCGCTGCCCTGGAGGGCACGTGAGATGAAGCAACAGCAGAAACAAAACCACAGAAGTATGAAGAACTGGCCAAAAACCCCAAATACCAGCAATCTGGACCTGACAGACTGACAGCCAGACAGAAGGAGCCGCCCTCAGGGGCCCACCACAAACAGGATCTGCTCTGGAATGGCAGCAGGGGATGTGGGAAGGAGAGGGAGGAGGTGCTGTGTGGTCAGGAGGAGGCCAGCTGTGACAGGTGGGACCACCGTGATGCTGAAGCCAGTGGGGAGTGAGATCCCCCTTGTGAACTGAGCCTTGCTGGGGACAAGGGTCCCCCCTTGACGCCCCTCTGACCACACTGCCCACTG
>NC_031785.1:10140390-10140629 GCF_001522545.3 Parus major | reverse complement strand
CCACTGCCCCCACTGCCCTGCATGCTCCCGGATTATCAGCACTGGGTCTGTGCTCTTGCTCCCATCTCAGCCCCAGTTCCTAAGCCCTAAGGAAATTGCACCAAACCCCTCCTGTGCCCACCCTGGACATTCCGGTTCCTGCCGCCCGCAGCCACAACCCTGCGCTATGGCCCTGCACCCCCCGGCTCCCCGGAGTCTGCTGGGGGACATCTGGCTGTGACATCGGGACACACCCGGCT
>NC_031785.1:10134197-10139515 GCF_001522545.3 Parus major | reverse complement strand
GCTCTGTCCCTGACATTTGCAGCAGCTCTGGCCCCGGCTCAGCATCCGTGCAGTCCCCAACACCTGACAGTGGCTCCTGCAGTCACGGGGCAAGAGCTGCCAGCCCTGCCAGTCCTGGGCCTTTTTCTGCCTGCCCGGGGAGCAGGGGTCACTTCTGTTGGTAATCTCATCAAACCTTGGTTATATCTGCAATACAGATCCCAAACCACTGTTTGTAGGCCAATAAAGGCTTCCCTGGGGGCAGATAAGAATTGAAGACCACTGGCCTTAATGGTGTTGGAGAGATTTATGGGATCACCTTAGAAGAATTTATTGGAGGGCATTTTTAATGAGTAAATAATGAGTAGATTTATCAGCTTTTAGCTGCCTTGCTGTTTTATGGCCTTAGTGAAATTGCTTTCTAGGGTTTTTAATAAATCCAGGTTCTGCCCTTGTTCCCAGGGGCTGTCCTGGAGTTCTCTGCCCTGGGCATTGCGAGTGGAAAGCAGAACTGCTGGGGACAAATAATTCAGAAAAGGAGCAGAAAAGGAGGAAGAAGCCTGGCGAAAGGCAGGGCTCTGAGGAATTGATGTACAGCTCCAGGAAAGCCCAAAGCCCTGGAGGGATCACAGGGCAGCAACTCCCTGGGTGAGAGCTCTTTTCCAGGGAAAGCAGCTCATCTATTTCCACAGGGAAAACATCTCTGGCAGATGCTTTTTCCAAGTGATCCCTTTCCCCAGGCAGTTTCCAGCACTTCCCCGCTTCCAGGACGATCCCTGAATCCCCTCCTCCATATTATATATATATATATATAATGATATAATGAGCTAATATCTGTATTTATTAACAATTTTAATCCACTTTCACACAGCAGAGACAGTGCTTTAGTCTGTGGGAAGGGGATTTTTAGAAGAAGCTCCCCCGGCACTCAAAAGGCACCACTTTTCCCTCATTTTCACTTTTCCTGAGCCATTGTTCAGGCTCCAGCAGGGCTGATTTCTCCTGGGACAGACCATCCAGTGTGTGGACTTTGCTGGCAAAGGGTGGCTGAAAAGAAAACAGTCGCAGAGTTCACAAGGTCTGTGAGAAGAGTCGGAGGCTGGAGCTGCACATGCTGAGTCCTCAGTGGCTTTTGCTGCTAATTGGGCACGGGCTGCCAAGCTGGACTTATTCCAGTGGAAAAAGGAATCTCTCCCCTGCTCCTTCCCTGGACAGTTCAAAGGTCAGACACCTTAAAAGCCTGTACAGTTACTTAAAGCTTTCAGAGCTGTACTTGAAAGCTTTGCTGTGGAGCCCCCGTCCCTCCACTTTGCTTCCTCCCACTCTGAAATTCCCTCTGGCTTAAAAATTCCCAGAGTTTGTCCCAGTCCTGCTCCACGCCTGCTCCCAGACCCAGCCCACACAAAACCTTAGCTGAGATGCTCTTTTGCTCTTGATGGCACATTGGGCAACCTTGAATTCTTTACCCACATCCCCAGCTCCTCCTGGAAAGTGGGAGATGGCTTCAGCAGCCACCTGATAAACTGTGTGCAGACCAGCAGCACCCACAGTTCCCCCATTATTTCCCTGGAGAGAGGGTAGAATCATGAATCACACATGTCTCTAGAAACAGGTAATGCAAGCAGGGTAACATGGAGAAGAAGCACTTTTAGTTTTAGAAAAGCTGGTGCAGAAACACCCCATGGCAGGGGCTGGGACAGGATAAGCTTTAAAGGTCCCTTCCAGCCTAAATCTGTAATTCTATAAAATAAATTGCTCTATTTTAATGCAGGTGATAAATTATAGATCCCACATTTCAAACCTCATTGAACTCCTTACAATGAGGAGCAATTGCAAACTTCCAACATTTGCTCTAGAAAACTGCGAGTGTGGGGCTGGCAGAGGTGGGTGGGGGTCCTGCCCACTTCAGTGCCAGGCTCCCACCCCAGCCCCTGGCACAGCTGCATTTCCCTCCCTTCTGGTGGCCAAGGAGCTTCTGTGGATCAACAAACACCCCTGGAACATCCCTGGAACACCCCTGGAACACCCCTGGAACATCCCTGGAACACCCCTGGAACACCCCTGGAACATCCCTGTCCCTGCAGAGCTGGGGACGTGGAGCCATCCCGTGGGACAGGGAGGGGACACACAGAGCCCTGCCTGCCATGTGGGGACAGCAGCAGACCCCCACCGAGCTGACATCTGCTGGGGAAGCCCATCCTGGGGCCCAGGCATCCTCCCAGGAGACAGGAGCCACCGGGAGAACAAACCGGAGCCACCGGGAGAACAAACTGGAGCCACCGGGAGAATAAACCGGAGCCACCGGGAGAATAAACCGGAGCCCTCGCACACCGTGGCTCTGGTGTCTCTTGGAGAGATAAGATGAGATGAGATGAGATAAGGTGAGATGAGATGAGATGAGATGAGGGGAGATGAGATGAGATAAGATGAGATGAGGGGAGATGAGATGAGGGGAGATGAGATGAGGGGAGATGAGATGAGATGAGATGAGGGGAGATGAGATGAGATGAGGGGAGATGAGATGAGATGAGGGGAGATGAGATGAGATGAGATGAGGGGAGATGAGATGAGATGAGGGGAGATGAGATGAGATGAGGGGAGATGAGATGAGGGGAGATGAGATAAGATAAGATGAGATGAGATAAGGTGAGATGAGATGAGGGGAGATGAGATGAGGTGCACTGCAAACCACACGCTCCATCTCAGGGATGGTGACTGACTCCATCATTCAAAGAGCTGACAATGAGGAAAACAAGTGGAGCAATCAGGAAGGAAATTAAAAATAGCCCTGATGTGGCACTGTGTCAAGAGCTCATGTTTAGATTTGAATTTTATTTTTTTATTCCAAGTTTCTTTGATAAAATATTTTCCCATGCTGACTACCCTTGGAACGTCCCCTCCGTCGCGGCATTCCTGACGGATGAGCCAGGCTGCTGCAGATCCTGTGCCAGAGCTCTATTGCCTCTGTTCCATGATTCTCACTCCCACATCCACACCTTTGGGACCTGGAGTCATTAATCAATGCTCAGCAGTTGGGAAAGCACCTCTGAGGGCAGGAGCATCACACTGGGCACAGAATGGGAAGGAAATAATAGAACCAGGACAATAAGATCATCAAACCCCATCATCAGCCCAGCAGCACCTCTGTGTTCACCACCAGACTGTCCTCCAGTGCCACATCCACACGGCTTTGGAACACTTCCAGGGATGGTGCCTCTGCCACTGCCCTGGCCAGGCTGTTCCAATGCTTTAGAACCTTTTCCATGAAGAAAATTTACCTAATATCCTACCTAAACCTCCCCTGGCCCAGCCTGAGGCTCTGTTCCCCTCCCTGGACATGCTCCAGCCCCTCAAAGTCCTTCTGGCAGGGGGAGATCCCCGGTGGAGCCCGTGACCTGCAGCAGGAGCCTCCCAGCCCAGCTCTGCCTGGCTCTGGGGCTCTCAGCACGGAGGATTTTGGATGTGAGACTCAGTGAGCTTGGTGGGAAGTGGCTGTTTCTGTCCCACTCTTCCCAAGTTCTGCATTCATTGGAAATACCTGAAGGAAAATAATAATCTGATTTGATCTTTGAACAAAAATGTTTTTTCATGTTTTAAAACTCATTACAGCTTTTAATTGCCTTTCTCACCAAGAGAAATTACTTGCCTTTGGGGTTTCCTTCAATCTTTTTTCCCCTTTCAGACTTTTCCCTTACTGCAGGCACAGGTTCCAGGCAGAAGCTGCCAAGGTCTCACCATGCAAAACTGAGTTCAAAAATAGGAAACACCATTCTGTCCCCAGGCCCCAGCAGCCACACCTGCAGGAAACACAGGTGAACACAGCTTCTGGACTGGGACAGAGGCATTCAAATCCCATTTGTTAAAATTGCTAACAGAAATTCAAGGATGAAGGGACTCCTGGAAACGGCATTTCCAAGGCCAAATGTGCCTCAGGCTGTTGTGGGTGCCCGTCTGGAGGCACAGACTGGTGTCAGGGGCACACTCCCTGCACGGCTGTGCTGTGCCCTGACACTGCAGGGAGAGGATGCTCAGCTCCAGGCAGGGCTGAGGATGAAACAGCCACGTGCTCCAAAAGCACATTTCTGTGCCATGGAGGCAGGGAAGTGGTGACCAGCAGGGTGGGAAGAAGGTTTCGTGATGCAGTCACTGAGAGTATAAACCTTCAGGAGGAGCAGGGAAAGCCCAGACTCAGGGAATATCTTCAGAAGGTTCCTGCAGCAGGGACAGCCCCACTGCTGTGCAGAACAGCCCCAGCTGCTCATCCAGAGGCCAAGATCAGCCACCTCCAAATAAACATTTACACCTTTGTAATATTTGTGTATATATTTGTAATATTTATAATGTAATAAATGTTTAAAATAAACATTTACATCACATTTAAACATTTGGCCACCTGCCCAAAAGTCCTGCTTTGGACTGAAGTGCTCTTTTCCTGCCTGTGAGCCCATCACACCTCGCTCTGAGTGGGGAAGGAAGGGTAACTCCTCACCCATCGTTCCTACAGGTACTGGAGGGAAATGTCCTGAGCTCCTGCTCTGTCCTGGACGTTGGATTTGGGGGCCCAGGAGAGATCTTGTCTCCCTGTGGGTGGCAGAGGGGCCTGAACAATTCACTCTGATGGAAAATGATAGAACTGTTTGGGTTGGAAGGGGCCTTAGAGCCCATCCTGTCCCACCCTGTGCCATGGCAGGAACACCGGTCCAGCCTGGCCTTGGACACTTCCCCACAGGGAAGAGTTTCCTCCTCATATCTGATGTAAATCTCTCCTCTTTCAGATTAAAACCATTCCCCCTTGTCCTATCACTGCCTCCCTTTGCAAAACATCACTGTCCATCTTTCCCAGCCTGGAGACGTCTGCAGTGGGGATGGAAGCTCAGGCACAGAACTGCAGCCAGCATCCCCTGGCCACATCGCTGCTCCTCACTCCCCATTAATAATTAATTATTATTAATTATCATTTCCCCCAGCAGCGTTGCTCCTGTGTCTGGCCTTCACCAGGGGCACAGACAGCCCAGCCTGCCCACCTGGAACGTGCTGGGGACAGGAGAAAGACTCTCCCTTTAAACAGAAAGGCAATACCCTCTGTGCAGGGATCTGTGCTTGTTTTGTCATGGGACACATTGCCCTGAACCCAAAAGAGGAAGGAAAAAGGGGGATGGGGGAGCTTTTGCCTTTCTGGTGGGAACAGTGTTTGAACTAAATTTGTTTCCCTTGGGGAAAGGCACCAAAATAACAGAGGAAGGGGGGTGTCGTGGGGGGATGGATGGAGCTAAAAAGGCTGCACAGTCTGCCTGGGAAAAAACGCGCTCCCAACAGCGCTGGGGAACCCGGCAGAGACT
>NC_031785.1:10125089-10133507 GCF_001522545.3 Parus major | reverse complement strand
TTTTTTTTTTTTTTTTTTTTTTTTTTTTTTTGAGAGAAATGAGAGCTGGAAGGGTTTTAGGAACTGCAGATGTTTCTCCAGCAGCTTCTCTTCCACAGATGAATGATTTGCATCCTTAATGAGTGGAGAACACAGGGCACATGTCACCACATCTACTGGGGTGGGTGTGTAAGGTCCATCCCATATCCAAAATCCCATTGTTGCACAGGACAGTGGCCACAGGACTGGGCTGTGGTGCTCATCCTGGACCAGTGCCTGGTCTGTCTCCCAGCATTATCTTCTGGGCTCTTACAAGATGACTTTTAATGAACCAAATCAGTTTTCTTTTCTGGGGATTAATTTAGGATTCAGTATTTTGCCACAAGGCTCTGGACAAATGGCCTATTTCATTTTCACAGTGTCTGGACATTGTCATGTCACATTCCCTGTGTCCCTGTCTCCTGCCCTGCTGGATCCCATCCCCTGCACCCTGCACAGGGCTGTCTGTGCCCTGTGGGGCAGGAGGGCTCCCAGGCTCCTGTGTCCCTGGGGATGGAACCTGTCCTCTGACTGCCAGGCAGAGACTGGGAACAGACAGAGAATGGCACAACCCAGTTTGTGCCAGCCCAGCAGCACACTCCAGCTGAGGTGATGTGGTAAGAGTTCAGAGTGATCTGGGTGCAGATGTGGGCACCCCTGCACCCCAAGCTGTCCTTGTGTCACCAGGGGAGATGGAGGGAGCTGTGCCCCATTTCCCTCCTGGGGACACGGCTCAGCCAGGTCACTGAGCACTGCAGGGCCAGGGCAGGGCCAGGAACCTCCCTCCTGTGCTGTGTTTGGGAAGCAGCAGGGGCTGCCTGGTGCTGTGTCACAGCCTGCTGGCACATCCCTGGCCCCAGCACGTCCCCAGTGCTGCTGTGATTCTGCCTCTGGCTGTCACCACTGCCCTGAGGTCCCCCCAGCACACAGAGCCGTGCTCTGATAAAGAGTTAAGGCACTCTTGGAGGCGGTTCTGTGAGAACATTTCTCAGAGGGCAGTGCACTTTTATTCAAAATAATTTTCCATTCCATTTATATCTATATCATAGGAGCTGCCTGCAGGGTCTGGATTTTCCATCACCCCAGACCTCATTTCCCTGCCTGGGCTTGACCCCTGCTCAGCTTCCCCAAGAACAACAAGGAAAAGTTCAATGGGAGCAAAAGGGCTGCAGGGCAGAGCTCGCACTGCTCTGGGCTCCCTTTGTTAACACAAGACATTATACAGACAGAACATACATTTATATGCATATATGGTACACTATATAGGGCAGAATATACATGTTTATATGTAAATGGGAAGAAATGAAAAGCATTTCCAAGCAAACAGGGCAGGACTGGAGCTCTGAGCACCTGCTACAGTCTGGCCTGGGCTCTGTCATCACCTGTTCTCATACCTTTACACTTGAATTTCAGTAGCAAGGTGACAAAGACAAAAAACAAAATTATCAAGGCCAAAAGAGGGACAAACTCTTTAGTAGCAGATATGGACAGAGAACCTCATTGCAGGTATTAATTATTATTATCAGACATGAAATGTGCTTCTGAGTGACATCACTTGATAATGGAGATACTGGGCTTTGCTGCTTGGACAGTGGTGAATTATTCTTTCTGCTAAAAATGCTTTGATTTTAAAATATAATTCTTATTAAAGTATTTTTATTATGCTCAGTGACCTGTCCAACCTGGCCTGGCACACTTGCAGGGGTGGGACCTGGACACCAGAGCGTGGTATCTCCTTTTAATCCAGGTGCTGCTTTCCCTGGGCAGGGCAGACCTGAGCCCCAGAAATGCACTGAGGTTCCTCAGCTGACAGCCACAGGGCACCCCAGGGATGTGCTCCTGCTGCCAGGGGCTGTGCTTTGTGCACTGCCCAGCAGCACCAACTCCCTCATCACAGCTGGAGGCAGAAAAAAACGAGTTTATAAAAATGCCAGATGAGTTTCCCTGTGGCTCACAGGGAAGGGCAGCATCTCCTGGAAACCCTGGCTGGATTTGCTGCCTCGTCACTCTCAGCTGATGGAGTTTGATCACCAATATCACACAATCCAGTGTGCACCTCTGAAAGCCCTGCAGATGATTTCCAGTCCCCTGCAGGCCTGCAGTCTGAGGAAGCCTCAGTTACCTGTTTCTCCCATTTCCTTTCCCATTTCATTTCCTTCCCACCCAGTTTCCTCCTGCCTCCTCCCAAGGGGCTCCAGGCACTGGACTGGCCAAGCTCATGTGAACAGCACCGGTCCCAGGGACCAGCATGGACAGAGAGCTCCTTCCCTCAACATCCATCCAGTCAGGACGTGTCTGCCTTGGGATATTCCACAGCTCCCCTTTCCCTGCAGGAGTTACAGAGCTCACAGCACAGAACTTGGACTCCTCACACTCATCTTTTTGGTTGCACACCCTGAGAACAGCCACGTTCCACCTCCCTGGCTCCATCAGCATCCTCCTCCCTTTGCTGCCAGGAAGGAACTGCTCCAGCACTGGCTCTGCATGAAACAGCAGTTTCTTGTTTAATTAATGAATTATTTGATGTAATTTTTAGCTTCTGCACCTGCCTACTTCTCTGTTCAGCACACATGTACTGCAGTGTCAGGGCTGTGGATCATCTCAGGTACCAAAGCTGACAGGCAGATACAGAAACCCCACACAGAGTGCCCGAGGCTGCTTCAGCAAGGACTGACAGAAAAAGAAACCAAAAGGAATGAGTATGGAAACGTAATGGGCAAAAGCAGGGGAAGGGAAAAGCCAGCAGATGCCTGGGTGTGATGCTGTACACCCAAAGGTGACAGGAGCTCCATGGAACTCTCCTCTCTCTGGGCCCAGCATGGGCCATTCCTCTGCTAAAATCAGAAACCAAATACTGAGAAACGCATCTGCCATGGCCACAGTTCCACCACAAAACACCTTCCTGTCCTGTGGCCACCACTGTGACACTGGGAGGGGACCACAGCACCTGATGAGCTACCAGCTCCTGAATTTTGTGTGGAGCCTGCTGCCAGCATCCTCACATCTCACATCTCACACTTCACACCTCACACCTCTCACCTCACACCTCTCACCTCACACCTCACATCTCACATCTCACATCTCTCATCTCTCATCTCACACCTCACATCTCTCATCTCTCATCTCACATCTCACATCTCACACCTCACATCTCTCATCTCTCATCTCACATCCTCTCAGCCCTGCACATCTCAACATCCCCACAAACCTCACAGAGCTGGGCAGCTTTGCTGTGGAAACAGGAGCTGACGAGCTGGGATGGCTGGATCCAGACCCGAGACCCAGCGACTCCCCAGTGAGCTTCCTGAGGAGCTGGACAAGTGATAATGAGTGCTGACAACATTTCAGTGTCAGCTCACATCCAGATTCTCACTTACAGCCTCAAAGGAACCCCAACACAGAACTTAAGCTGCACCAGAAACTGCCAAACTTGTAAACTCCTCCCCAGGCTGCTAAAGACATTTTAACTGATACTTGCTGAGCTGTCTCAGTCTTCCCTCACTCCATAACAAGTTTTTTCCATGATAGAGGTTTTCTGAGCATGCTGGTCACTGCCAACAGCACGGCCCCACAGCTCAGATCATCACAGACTGATTGGGGTCGGGGGGACCTGAAAGATCCTCTCAATCCACTGCCTGCTGTGGCAGGGACACCTCTCTAGATGAGGTGCAGCTCCTGGCACTCCACTGCTGTGCAGGTGCCACCACAAATCCTCCTGTGCTTCCTGGCCAAGACACTGGGGATGGCTGTGGGAGCATCCCTGCAGCTGGCTGCTTCTCCAGCCCCCGATCCACAGAGTTCTGACCTGGCTGCAGCTGCTCCTGGGCTGCCCCTCGCAGGTGCTGAAGTGATGGGAAGTCAGAGGGAGTGTTGCCATTCTTGGCAGAGCTCTGTATTTCAGAATTTTCAGTAACTCCACAAGATTCATGAAGTGGAAACAAAAACCAAGTGTGTTGCTGAGTGCAGAGGGATTGAGGGACACCAGGACTTGTAAAGCTGATGGTGCCTGGGACCATGAACAACCTCAGCTCTGCTCTGGGCTGAATCCATCCCCAGAGGACGTGGTTTTCCCCCTGTCAGGTGCCTGACTGGATGTCAGCCCAGGTGTGTGTGGAGCTGTTCCCTCAGCCCCTCTTGCTCCCTGTGGGAAGATCCCCACATCTGCTGCTCCAGATGCAGCTCAGCACAGGAGCTGAGCAAACCACGGGTCGTGTTGTCACCCCAGACTGCAATGGCAGAAGGAAGGGGGGAGCACCCCAATCCCACAGCAGCTGCAATGGTTTGTTTTCCTAACTGAAACCAGCTCAAACTGTCCACTCTTTATCTTCTGGGGCAGGGAAGGGAGTCCTGGACATCTCCTTCCTTCTTCACACAGGGCTTGTCAAGTTGGCAGAGAAATACTAAACACTCCAGACTTCCTAAATGTCAAGAAAATATTTACAGGGCCCACTTGTGCTGAGCTGAGCGCCAGCCCCAAGGGCAGACCTGCACCCTCGCCTGGTCCTGCCTGGCACGCTCAGAGCAATCCATTTTATTAAACATTTGTGGTTTTCCTGCTGAAAAACCCAGTGGAAGATTAATGCCAGAAAGTGAGTCCTCTGGGGCTGACACTGTCAGGGAGCCAGGACTCAGGGAAGGACGGAGCCTGCCTGTCTGTTCCTTCCTGGAGCTTTGCAGGCAGAGACATCAGCCCCAGCCTGGCCAGGACTGCAGCAGGGCTGGGGGATCTGGGCTTGTGCCCACCGTGCTCTGCAACACGAGAAAACTTCAGACTCTCACTTGTGAACGTTTCACCAGCAAATCAATTAATGTGAGACCTTTTCCCACGTACACTGGGTTTTTTGGTGGTTTTTGCTTTAAAACAGGATGGGTATGGTGTCCGAATTTCTGCAGGCTGCAGTGACAGCTTGGCAATGCCTGCAGCTGCTGAAAGGCTGTGCTGGCCATGGAACCTGCCTGGGGCACAGCTCAGCTGCTGAAAGGCTGTGCTGGCCATGGAACCTGCCTGGGGCACAGCTCAGCTGCTGAAAGGCTGTGCTGGCCATGGAACCTGCCTGGGGCACAGCTCAGCTGCTGGGGCTGGAGCAGCTCCGTGCTGCCACCCTGGCTCAGCACTGTCTGTCCTGGCTGGACACTGCCCCGGCCCTCTGCTGCCTCCAGCTCCACCCATTACACCTTAATGAAGGTTTTCTAATGAGCTGTTTAAACAGTAATTAGAGGCCACCCCTGAAAAGGGAGATAAGTCTTGTGGGTATCTTGCCCAGCAAGAAAGGACTTGATAAGAAAGAAGTGAATGATTTTCTTCTGGGATCAATTCCAAGGAGCAATTATCCCCTTGATGCCACGCTGTTTAATCAGGAGCAGGCTGAAAAAAGACTTGAGGTGGCAGGCAGAGAATGGGCCACTTTCCCAGCATTTTCCAAGGGAAGGCTGGAGGCTTTATGCCAGTACCTGAGATAGGAGATGGTCCAGACAGTGCTGAAAGCTCATTTGATTTACATAAAATAATCATCAATGTTTCTTTTTTAAAAGCTCCACATAGATGGAATAATCGTCAGCTTTGCTTCCTGATGGGTTCCCATGGCAGCTGTTCAAGGGGTCTAGGTGTCATTTAATTGCAGGTTTAATTGCAGGTTTAATTCCTGGGCTCCAGTGCCTGAAGGCTGACCAGGAGCTCGGCGTGTCCTGGCTGTGTTGGACAGGATGATTTGGTTTGGCTGGAGTGGTTCTCCCTCAGCAATTACTGCAAACACATGAGCTGAGCAGTGACAATGGTGAGGGACGAGATGATTCACAGCCTTGGCTGGAAACTGCCTGGTTATCCTCTGATGTTGTCAGAGAGTTAAGTAAGCTCCAGCATTTTAATAGGCTTATTTTCTCACCATTCTACTGCCTCAGGTGATCCTTTGTGTTGCAACACAGAATACAGTATCATGGGATTATTAAAGAAAGAGAAAGGGCCATGCTCAGACCGTGGATTTTGTCTGTCACCCTCTGCCAGTGCCAGTATCTGCTGGGGACGCTGGCACAGGGTGCACACAGCAAGAGAGGTTTGGCAAAGGGCAGAACTAACAGCCAGGAGGGGTTGTTTTAAGGCTGGAGCATTATTCACTGCCTGTGGCCAGGAGAGAGAGCTGACAGGGGCTGAGCCTGGTGCCCCCATGGGCATGGAGAGCTCCACGGTGCAGCCCTGGCAGCACAGGGCCCCCAATCGCTGCCAAAGGCAAAAGGAGCCCTGCAGAGCTGTGCTCTGCCCTGGGGACAGCTCACAGCCCTGCAAGGGACTGTGTGACCCAGGCTGGCCTCTGCTCCCACACTGCCTTGTCCCCCAGGCCTGACAGGAACTGAGATGGAATTTTTCTTCCACCAGGACAAGGTGTGTAAAAATGTTTTCTGGGGGATTTAGAGCTTATTCTAATTTGCAGACTGGCTTCACTCGTGGCACTTTGCACCTTCACTGCTGATGCTCTTGGCTCCGCTCCAGTCTCTCCTCCCCTGCCCAGGAATAGCAGGAACAGCCCCTGGCCCCTCTCCACAGCCCCCCACTGCAAGAGCTCCTCCTGCATCACAGCATCTTCATTTCCCTGAGCTGCCTGCAGGTTTCCCTGCAGCTCCCCTCTGTCTGTTTGGGACCAGAACTGGTCACTAATCACACAGGGATACATCAGTGGGCACTGATGCTCAGGGTACAGCTTCATGGTGCCAGCCCCAAAGCACCCTGCTGCCAAAGGGACATTTCAGGAGCTCCACCTTCCCTGAACCCTTCCCTGGTGCTTGTTCACATCCTTGGGCTGGTCCTGGCACAACCTCAGATCCCACAGGAGCCATTCACCTGCAAACATGGAAATATTCCCCCTTTTTCTGGTGTTGCAGAGCACTGAAGCAGCTCCCTGGTGCTGAGAGGAGCCTCCAGAGAGCAGAGGTTCAGCAGAGCTCACCTGGGAGAGCCGAGGTGGGGCAGCAGCAGTGAGTTAAGTGAGTCAGGTAATCCCCTGAGATCACATCCTGCCAGATGGAAAGGACAGCAGGGCACAGAGAGCCCTCCCCAGCCTTCAGGAACAAACGTGTTCAGCACACTGGGGACACAGGGGCCACGTCACAGCCTCCCCCAGCCGAGGCAGGGCTCTGCAGCATCATCCCACAGCAGGCTCTGGGTGCAGCCAGCATCACCCAGGAGCCCAGCACTGCTCCCCTGCTCTCCTCCCCCTGCCCACCTCAGGAGCTCCAGGGCTGGCTCTGGAGCCTTTCGTGTGCCTGAGTTTGCTGGACTCTCATCTCCACCCCAGCTCAGAAATCCAGCTGCACATCTCCCTCTGCATCACTCCTCGACTCCCTCATCCAACTACATTCCTTGTTTTCTGAAGGGACTCCTGTTCTCTGTGTGCAATTTCCCCCAACTCTGTTGTTCTGACGTTGTTCTGATCATTTCCAATTACAGGTAATCACCACATTTCATTAGCAATTTGTGTGTTTTGTGCCATGACCATTAAATATGGCAAACAACAAGGCCAATTTTTGAGAAGCCAATCTAGCACAGTCCTCACAGCCCAGCATTTTCCTCTCCCAATGTATTTAATATTCTCCTTTACTGCAGACCAGACAACTCAGATGTATCTTGTCTGCTTTGTCGAGAAGTTCAGGTTTTTTTATCTAGTCTGGCATCGTTTACTTTCAGAAAATCTGTATCTCATCTTATCCATTTTCCATGTTCTTAATTATTCTCTATTTTAATCTTTATTCTGAAGCTTTGCATACTCTCAAATTCAGACTGACAGACACCTACATGCCAAGAACACCTTCTCCCACCCAAATGCACAGGCCTTGTTTTCTGTTCTCCAACAAAACCACCCAACCCCTGAGCTTTGACAGATTTTTTACAAACCCTTCTTCCATGGCTGCAGTTTTGTGTGAACCCTTTCTCTCTCCTGCAGGAAAAGCTAGCTGTTCCCACCTGTTTCCATGCTCAAAGCCCCTTGCCTGCTGATTCCCTGTGGCACTTCCCATTCCCAGGCACTTGTCCCCCTGCTCTCCCCCCTTTGGCCAGTGCTCCCAGTGCCACCAAAAAGATGGGGAAAGCTTTCATGTTGTTGTTATTTCTGAACTATAGATTATCCTATGTCTCCATCCTATCCTCAGCACATACAGCCCCACTTCTCCTTTCCTGCTTCCCCTTTCATTTATGTCTGGACAGTTTCCAAGACTTGTGCAACCCGTCCTTTGCTATTTCCTTCAATAACCTTGGCAAGGTTGGGTTTTGCCACACTTTCAGACTTCCCTGCTTCACAAAAATTGCAAAAATTCCTTTTCAGTACTTGTTCTTTCTCTGTTGCCTGTGGACTCCCCGACATCCCTCAGCAGCACCTTCTCTTCCCAGCCGTGTCTCTGTCCCTGTCCCTGTCC
>NC_031785.1:10111493-10124629 GCF_001522545.3 Parus major | reverse complement strand
CCTGTCCTGTCCCTGTCCCTGCCCTGCCATGGGCAGCACACGGAGCTCGCTGCTGGCAGGAGGGAGCTCTGCTGACTCTCAGCTCTCCTGGCTGCAGGGCCACAGCCATCCTGTTTGTGTGGAGCCTTTCCAGGAGGGGTCTGATCCCACCTCAGAACAGGCAGAGGGGACAGGGAGCTTCCAAACCTGCTCAAAGTCCCCATCCCACACCTGGCCAGCTTGGGTGGGTGCTTGTGTCCACCCTGTGCAGCTCCAGGGGCCAGGCCAGATTCCTGGAATCTCACAGGACTCGATAACCATCACTATTATTTTTAGTTCTTTCCTTTCAGCCCCTCTCCAAGGCAGGCTGAGGCTGTGTGAGCTGCGCACCTGAAGCACAAAGCCACAAACATCCACAAAACTGGAGGAAAGAGGTAGGTGGGAGGAGGGAAACCCTTGGAACTTGCCCTGGGAAACAGCTCTGTGCCAGATTTCCCTGCTGCAGGAAGAGTGCCCCAGTCACCACCAAAGGCTTTCCAAGCCACAGGGTCCTGCCACACCTCGGCTTGTGGATGCCCTGGGTCTCCCCAGGCAGGGAGCAGATCCCTGGGAGCAGGGACAAGCCTGTCCTTCTGCCAAAAGCTGGAGCCTTTCCTGCCCAGCTCTCCCCTCCAGAGGAGACACAGCAGCCTCAGGTGTCTGCTCATGGTGCTCATGGTGCACCAGGCTCGGAGCTTTGCTACCTGAGGAGGTTTTACCAGAGAGGAGCAAATGAAAGTGCTTCAAAAGAGGACTAGAAACACTGCAGCTCTTGGAACAGCTCCAGCCTTGGCTGGGAAGTTGAGACATGCCTTGAAGGAGATGAGAATCCCCTTGGAAGATAATCAGAGATTTCGAGTCTCTCCTACTTCCTCCTGTTTACAAAGGGAAAGCAGAAAGTTGTCTCTCCACCCCCACCCCACACAGCAGCCTCTGCTCACGGCAGGGCTGAGGAACACCTCGATGGGAGGCTCCAGACTGCTCTTGGAAACGGGGGGAGCAGGCTTTGGCTGCAGGGCAGTTTCCAAAGCCCTGCCATGCTCAGGACCAGGACAGTGAGGTGCTGTCCAAAGGCTCCTGGAGCTCTGGCAGCCTCAGTGCCCATTCCTGGGGAGCCTGGGCAGTGCCAGCACCCCTGGGGGAAGAACCTTGCCCTGATCTCCTGCCTGACACCCCCCTGGCCCAGCTCCAGCCATTCCCCCAGGTCTGAAGCTGCAGATGATGCTGAGGTCCCCTCTCAGAACCCCTCTCTCCTCTCTGAACAAGACAAGTGACCCCAGCTGCTTCTCACACAGCTTCCCCTGTGAGAATTTAACAGCCAGAGTTAACAGCTCCAAGCATGCCTAGGGGACATCCCTCCCTCTCCAGGCATTCCCCTTCACTGCCTTAACTGAATAACAAACCCCAAACATGTCTCACAACCTCAAGCTCCTGCAACTCCTGGCAAATGCAGTAAATCTAATGTGGAACTTCCACACCCAGCAGCAGAGGAATGAAACAGCAGCAGGATGCAGGTGGCTGGACCTGCTCTGTGCTTCCTGACCAGAACAAAACCCTTCTCTGCAAAATGCTGGGGCATCCCAGTAAGAGCTCTTGTCTGGAGAAATCCAAGCAAAACCCCCAGAGCAGCTTCTGGAGCTGGGATTCTTGCACAGAGGCTGTCCCTAGTGCCATTTCCTCCTGGTTTGAACCTCACACTGCATCTTGTAGGTAGCAAAATCCCTCCATTCACAAAGTCTCAGGGCCTTTGGGCTATGTCCATGTTGGACAGAAAAACAGAATCAGATTCCTCAGGAGAAGTCAGACACAAGCTCAGGGAATAACTGGAGCCTGATGATATATTATAGCAACAGTGATGTTTACATAAAGCAGCAGAGGTCACACACTGACTAAATAACTCGGTCTGGGGGCAGCCAAGAGACACACACAGCCTCCCTGGCACCTTGCAGGGCCCAGAGCCATCGCTTTAACTTCACAGGCTTCAGTTTCCCTGTTCCTACCAGCAGCTATAGGAACCTGGTTATCTTCCAGAGGCACAGAGACATCATTAGCAGTGGCAAGAAAGCGGCTCGAGAACCTCCACGGGCTTGAGCAATAGCAGAGGTTACTGCATGCAACCTGAGCTGCACTAGGCAGCCAAGCCCTCAGCCAAGAGGGAAAGTTCAGTCCCTGCTGCCAGCACTTGGCAGACTGAGGGAGCACTGGCTGAGGCTGCTCAGCCCAGCTGTGCTACCTTGGACCTCTCCCAGCTCCCACAAACACAACTGTGAGAGGAGGGAGAGAGGCTTCAAGTGCTGCAGATTCCCTTGGCACTGCCGTGGGAAGCTTCCAGCTCTCTGCACTGCTCCCATCAAGAACTCTTTGTGAGCCAGGAGGCTCTTCCAGCACCAGTGTACAGAGACAGAGATCCATGGCAAGGCAGGAACATCAGCACACAGGCTGGAAAAGGCTTGGACACTCATTTTCCCATCAAAGGAAGCACAACATCCTCCCTTTAGCCAGAGATGCAGAGACACAGTCACACTGCTCCCCTAAACCCCGGCTGCCCCGTGCCTGTCCCGTTCCCAGGCGCTGCTGGGCTCTCCCAGGGCTGAGTAAGGACTCAGACATGCAAATCCACAGGCGAGCGTGTGCGTGTTGCAGCACGGAGGAGCTGCTCAGCCCAGGGACTTGGCTCCTCCTGTCAACAGCATCAGGGAACAGGCCCATCAAATACATAAGTCTCCAAATATTTTATTTTGATCCACAAGTCTGGCAAGATCTTCTGTGAACATCCACTTGGTTGGGACTACATGGGCATTGGAGGAAGAAGGGGGAGTGGTAGGAAGTCAGGGACAGACTTGAGCTTGGGCTTGGGTTTGGGAGGACTTTCACTCTTTCTAAATAAACATAGAACCCTTGATGTTTAAGGACAAAAAGCTTTTGTACTTGTGGCTCTTGGTTTGTGTGTTTGAGCAAAGGTTTCTTGGACATCTGCCAGCCTGCCTGACAAACTGAGGGTCGGTAAGAAGGTGAAGGCATCCCACCTGGCACAGACCAGAGCAGGGCAAGAGGTGCCAGGGGAAAGATGGGATGGAGCGAGACACATCCAATTTTGGCTACAAAACTTCAGAGAACCACAGGATGCCCCATTCCTGGAAGTGTTCCAGGTCAGGCTGGATGGGGCTTGGGGGAACCTGGAACAGTGGAAGGTGTCCTTGCCCATAGCAAGGGGTAGAATGAGATGAGCTTTAAAATCCCTTCTAAAGCAAGCAAGTCTGTAATTCTGTGATTCTTTGAGAGGTAACTGGAGAGACCTTGCTCAGCTCAGCACCCAGAACATCACCTGTGTGGGACATGGACCCAAGACAGCCTTGTTTGCTCGAGTGGCAGTTTGTGCATGGCACTGGTGGCTGGTGTTGGTGAGCACTGGGACAGCCCCTGGTACCTGCAGTGCCTGTAATGACTCTGCTAAGCACAGCACCTTTGAACCCAGGCTGTCAGCACAGACACACAAAAATGGGAACTGGCTGTTCGTACATCCAGGGCCTGGATGAACCAGAAATGGGATGTAAGAAAAGGGAAAGCAGCAGGCCAGAGTCTCTTTCCAGGAAAAATACAGAGAAGTCCATGGATGTAAAGAGCTGAGAAGAGCTGAGACAGTGGGAACGTGAAATCAGCCAAGTGAGATATGAAATCCAAAGGAGGTCCTGGTGGGGAGGAGAGGAAAGCTCATGCCAGGGTGACAACAGCTGCAGCAGCCACACTGCAAACCAGGGCAGCCACAGCTCCAGAGAGGTGTGGAACCAGGACAGGGCTGCACTGGGATCCCAGAACCCTCCAGTTGGGTGCACTTTGTGATTATTGACCTTACAGAGGGAAGCCCAGGCTGAAGAAGTAAGCTCCTTTATTCCATGTCTCCGTAAGAAATGCTGGTTATTTCTGCTGAATTCAGCTGCTTCCCTCCCTGCCCAGAGTGCAGTGAAGCCCAGAGCCATGTCCAAGTCTCAGCTATGGCTCCATGGAATGGATTATTTATTTCTGCAGCTGAACAGAAGATACATCACCAATACAGAGACATTTGGATGACCCTCAATCCTCTCTATTCTTCTTTCCTCACTTTTTTTAGGTGTACAGGGCAGCAGCAAGAGGCAGATG
Source organism: Parus major (assembly GCF_001522545.3). Classification (NCBI taxonomy): domain Eukaryota; kingdom Metazoa; phylum Chordata; class Aves; order Passeriformes; family Paridae; genus Parus; species Parus major. The sequence continues at coordinate 10,120,474 of NC_031785.1, read as the reverse complement.
GTTTCATTATTTGGGAAACCCTCTTGGCACACACACTCAGCAGGTTGGACTCGAGTGACCTCTCATTCCTCACTCTATGTTGCACATTTCTGTAGCTGTATCTGGAAGGAAAATCTTTGTTTTCCTACCAGCCTTGGAGTTTGTACAATTACATTCTCACAAATCCAAGAAGAAGCAAGGAAAAGCTTGAAGAGGTGAGGGGATGGACAGTGATTCCACAGTAGCATGACCACACCATCATCTCTCCAGCTAAACCTTCCATCTCCACCCAGCTGCTCACAAGAACCTGTGGGGAAAGGTCTTGCTTTCCCTGCCTGCTCACCTGTTGGAGAGCCACATCCTGTCTAATGACAGCTCTGAGTTGCTCAAAGTGATGTTTCCCTATGTGACCCCACCAAGGTTTCACAGAAGCACAGTCTGATTTGGGTTAGAAGGGACCATAAACTCATCTGCAGTGGGCAGGGACACCTTCCCCTGTCCCAGCTGCTCCCAGCCCTGTCCAGCCTGGCCTTGGGCACTGCCAGGGATCCAGGGGCAGCCCCAGCTGCTCTGGGCACCCTGTGTCAGGGCCTGCCCACCCTCATAGGGAAGGATTTCTTCCTAATGTTTCTTTCATTCCAGGAATGACAGGCCATGTTCAAACCAAACCCTGGTTCAAAGGAGAAAGGCAAAAGTACAGATATTTGAACTTTAGCAATCAAGATCTCCAGTTTAACAGAGCAGGGATTTTGTGGAGCTGGGCACTCAAACCTCAGCAGGCTCCACACCACGTCAGGTCCCTGATGCAGGTGAGCTGCTGGAAGTGGCCAAGGGAGGCAGGGCTGTGCTGGGACAAGGGTGCTGCTGCTGCAGGCCTGGCACTGAGGGCTGGCCCTGGCAGGAAGCCGTTTGTCTGCGAGGCAAGGAAACAAGGAGGGTTTGGAGACGGCAATCCCATGCAGCTTCTCACTGATTTTCCCAGCTGCTGATCCAAGAGCGCCTGTGTTTACTTCCAGCCTTCCTCTCTGCTCCGCTGCCAAGCAGCCTCGCTGACCGGACACAAAGTGCTCCACCAGGAAACGAGCTGGGCTGGATCAGATAAAAAAGCCATTGCACAGAGACACTGGTGGCATTAACCCTGCTCTACCTGGTCCCAGCACTGTGGCAGCACAGCCAGCCCTGCTCACTGCCTGCTCTCTGCTCCCACAGTAGAAGCTGCTGTCCCTGGGGCTGATTCCAGCTGCTGTCACACTCCTGTGTGACAACCTGGCCTTGGACAATTCCAGGGATGGAGCAGCCACAGCTTCTTTGTCCAGCCTGTGCCAGGGCCTTACCACCCTCACTGGAAAAACTTCTTCCTTGTAAGTAATCGAAATCAACCCTCCTTCAGTTTAAAAGCACTGCCCAAGAATTACACAGAATATGGTCAGGAAGATGCTCAGTATGGCAGAAGATGGTTTGCTGCAGCAGAGCCGTCAGCAGTTACAGACCTTAAACCCTAGCAGAGCTTGCTACAGTTTGTTTTTAAAGAGCTCCTGCCCATTTGAGGCCAGACATTTGTTCCCAGAGCATCCCCTGACCAGTATTTAGGAAAAACTTCTTCATGGGAAAAGCTGTCAAGCCCTGGAACAGGCTGACCAGAGTCACTGGTGGAGTCACCTTCCAGGGTGGATGTGGCAGTTTGGGTTAGTGGGCTTGGCAGTGCTGGGGGAACAGTTGGACTTGATGATCTCAGATGTTCTTTCCATGGTGATTCCATTATTCTGTGTCCCCATAACTCCTCACAGTGAGGCTGATGGGGAGGGGCAGCACACAGGAGGGCTTGGAGGGAGCTTGGAGAGGAGATGCACATCCCTGAGATGTGGGCTGGATGCCTTGGTCCCTGCAGCTGGAGCTGCCCAGTGTGCAGCACAGTTCAGTGCAGGCTGGGGACTGGGAGAAATGCAAAACTGCAGCCTGAGAGCAGAGCTGAGCTGGTGCTGAGCTGTTCCCTTACGGGCTCCAGGGCTGGTTCTGTGAGGACACGTCCGTGCTGGGTCCGTGTGTCTGTGCTGGCTGGCTGAGTCAGAGCCTCGTATCGCCCTTTGCAGGCAGCTGCAGTTTCCTCCCGACCTCAGTGGAGTCGTGAGGAGCCGGCACTGGCTCCCCTGGGCTGCCCACTGTCCACCCTGGCACCGAGTCAGGAATGTGTGCGCTGCCGGGCGATCGCCACCCAAAGAAAGGGAAAAGCTGCCTCCTTGTTTTTCCTGCTCCAGCCCCTCTCCCACCTCAGTGGCTGGGAACAGCAGGGTCCAGTCCAGCTCAAGGTTACGTCCTTCTGCTGCTGGCCCCAGGCCAGCGAGCGTGAGACTGAGCAAGACACAATAACACGGATGTCAAACACCAGATCCCCTCCCTGCACACCCAGGCTGCTGTGCAGGAGCACTGGGGGGGATTAGCAGAGCAGGAATAGCAGTTGGACTGAAGTATGGCAGAGCTGTTAAACAGATTTTTTTATTCAAGCATTCAAGCAAAGGGAGCCTCCCACCTCTGCCCAGACAGGTGTTGGTGCAAAAGTTCTACGGGATCAGTAATTCTGCTGCTCACTGGGATGGGATTCTCTGCAGAGCCTGGGCACAGCTTGCTTTAAGCCAAGGAGACAGGAGGGGTGTCTGGAGCTGCAACTCGGCCCTTGATTTTGGCAAGAAGGTGCACAAGATTCCACCCATTTTTAACAGGATTGGTTTCACAGAGATAGTCCTGACTGGCTTTGGGTCAGGTGTGTCCAGCTCTGCCAGCTGAGGTCATGGAAGCAGCAAACATCATCCATTCCTCATTTGGTACCACAGCAGGGACCCAGGACAGAGCTGGGATCCTGGACAGAGCTGGGACCCAGGACAGAGCTGGGATCCCGGGCAGGGCAGGGACCCAGGGCAGGGCAGGGACCCAGGGCAGGGCAGGGACCCAGGGCAGGGCAGGGACCCAGGGCAGGGCAGGGATCCTGAGCAGGGACCCTGGGCAGGGATCCCAGGCAGGGCAGGGATCCCGGACAAGCCCTGGCTCCTGGCTCTGGGCTGTCTGGAAGTTCTGCCTGCTCCCCTTGGCTCAGCTCAGCTCCGCTCACCCCTTCGGGAGGGCTCGGGAATGGGGATCCAGGGTCCCGGCAGCAGCAGCCAGGGAAGGAAACCGGGCCCGGGAACTTGCAGATGGGACAGGAAGGGATTACACATATCCCACCACTCCAAACATGTGTCCCCCTCCAACAAAGCCGTTGTGCCTCCGTGTGCAGCCGCGGCTGGGAACGGGCTCCCAGTTGCTCTGGGAACGCTGTGGATCACTTTCCCACTGTCAGCACCTGCTCAGAGGTTAGTTCCTACGACCTTCAGGGTAATGCTGTATCACAGTTTTAGTGCCCTGAGAAAGAGATGGGGATGATAAAGCAGGGTGAGGAGCCCTGTTCCTCCCCCTGATCCCCCCGGACGCCCGGGCCTGTCCCACGAGCCGAGTCCCCTGAGGGCGGCCTGCGTGCTCTCTCTCCCATCTAACTGCAGACCAAGCAAGAATAATATGGACACGTATTTTTAGCAGCAGAAAATTATTTCTCTTACAGAAGGAATATTTCCATGCTGGGCTTTTTCCCTTCCCTTATCACAGATTGTATATTTAGAGCGTGAGAACTCTACCTCGCACAAAGAGCCGCTGCCAAGCCCCGTGCTGAGGCCGGGAGCGGCTGCTGGCCCCTCAGACCTGCCCCTTCTTGGGACCAAAGCCCCCATCTCCACTTGGCAAGTGGGAACTGCCAAAGGGAGAGCAGAGTTTGGGATATTGTGTGAAAAGAAAGGGGAAAGGCACTCTGGAGAGCTATCAATCAGCACGTTTGGGAAGTTGTGGCCGCAGAGCTGTAGGAAACACGGGGCAGGCCGTGAGCCCTGACAGGCACCAGCAGCAGCTCAGGCTTCACCGCTCCCCCTCTGGCTGCAGGTGCACGAGGGACCCCGAGGGACAGCTGGAACACTTGGGGACATCCCCAGGGCCATCTGGCTGCTAAAACACACTGCACTTGCCAGCACAGTATCTCACCCAAAGAGTGGCCTGTAAAAGCCTGCCCTGCACAGAGCCTGTGAATGAGAGGCCGTGGGTGCTGAGAGCCCCTTCCCACCAGGGATTCCAGGTTAAATGGAGTGGGGTGACAAACCACAGCACCCTCTGCTTCCCCGTGCTGCAGGCTGGGTACCCTGCCTGCTTCCCTTCTGCTTCCCTGCCTCGCTGGCCGTGCTGGGGATGCTCTCTGGCAGGGAGGCACAGCCAGCCTGGGCTGCAGCTCTGTGGCTTTCTCATTCCTAGAGAGGAGGCTGATTTCACAGCCCGACCGTGGCAAACGTCTCTGCCATTTTTGGAGTTTGTCATGGATGAGCTGCTGGATCCACACGCCCTGCTCTGAGAGGGAGCGACACAGACCAGCTCCTCATGGTCCCAGCCCCTCCCCGTGGCCCCTCTAAGGCAGATTTAACGCATTTCAAACAAAAATGCATCAAATGCTGTATTTCCACACTGAACACGGGCATTTCACGGTCTGGGTGACTTTCATGACATCAAGATTGATACGGACCCTTAATCATAGGTAACAGTTGCTGGATGCAGCCCCACGATGAGGACTGGGCATCTTGGATTCCTGCCTGGATTCCCCCCTCTCAGCCTGGCCCTGTTTATTTTCTTCACATCTCTGCCTGGGCATCATTCTCCCAATGAGAACAAGCTGTCGAGTCATCAGGCTTCTTGCAAATGGTGCCCTGTGCCTTCTCACGTGGCCAGCATAACTCCAGCAGCAGCACAGCAATGGGAACAGATCTGTCTGCCCCAGCACTCATCCCTCGTGGACAGGGGCTGTGGTGTGCAGGCAAAACCTGCATCACACGCAGTGACCCAGCCATGTTTCAGTCATTTCAGACAAGGATGACACCCACCCAGTAAAGACATCTGCACTGCAACACAGGGTCTCAGAATCACAGAATCCTTAAGGCTGGGAGAGCCAAACACACACAAAACATTGCTCAGTGGCTCTTCTCAAAGGAGAGGCTCTCAGGAGAGCCCAGGAAATGAGGGATGGACAGAGATGGGAACTGCTGGCTGCTGAAAGCCCGAGGTTAAGGGACAAAGAAGGAGACTGGAAAGCATTTACACATTTCTCATGACCTGAATTTCCAAGAAAAGTGGCTTGGCAGGGACCAAGAGGCTGAAACTGAAGCCCTGGGTTGATCCTGGAACAGGGATCTGGATGGTCTGGGCTCCTTTGAAGCAGTGAGTGGCCAGGCTGAGGCAGTGGGCAGGGCTGTGGATGAGGGAGCTTTGGCTGGCAGAGCAGCACAAGGCCAGGCAGAATTTCAGCAACCAAGGAACCCCAGCTGCTCCTACCCAACATCCAGAAAAATGCTTCACATGGGGGTAGGGGAGGGGGAAGCAAGAAGTGGTAGCCAAAAAGTAGAAGGAAAAGCAGATGCATATTTGGGACAGGGTTTGAATTGAAAACCCAGACAGTGGGAGTGTTAAAATGAGATTTCCAGGCAGATGCCTTCTCCCCTGTGTGACCAGGAAAAAACCATCCCATACTGGGAGATGCATGTCCACACATCTCCCTTTGGATATTTCCAAACCTGTTTCCCACCTGTGTGGAGGGAAGGTCCATTCCACTGGCACTGCTCTTCCCTTCTTATCTTCCTATTGTGGTGTTAACAGCCCAAGGACATTTTAGCTGCTGGGGAAGGCAGTCCCTGGGCACATGCTCCAAGGGCCAGGAGGAACAGCAAGGCTCCACAGGGCCCTGTGCTGCTGTGGTCACTGAGGGGTATGAACTCAGGAAACACCCAGAATTAAGCCTGGATGTTTCAGGTTAAGCCTGAAGGCTGGGTGAAATAAAAGGAATGTTTTTGCTGCTGAACTCAGCTGTGCAGGCAGAGCTGGTGTGAAAATTCCCGGTGTGAGGGTGGAGAGCCCGAGCCAGCCTGCTGAGGAGCAGCAGGGACAGGCTGGGGCTGGGCTGGTTTTTGGATGTGCTGAGGATGAGGGCACAGCTCCTGTCCCTCTCCTGTCCGGCTGGCCGAGGCTCACGGCTGCAGCTGCAGCAGGAACCAGCTGGGCTGGACGGCAGGAGAGGAGCAGGAAGGATTTCCAGGATGAGAGGCTGAGAGGGAAGCAGGGTCTCTGATGAGATGGAAGAGCCTGGGGAAGGTTTCCTGTGATAACCATCACTGCAGGGCTGGGGTCACTCTGTGGCAGAGGACGGCGAGGGGGAAGGAGGGGTCACGTTCTCTGTGAAGAGTGTTCAGAAAGGATCAAGAGAGAGAAATCAGGGTGTTGAGATCCAGTCCCTGTACAAACAAAGCCTCTGGCACTCTGGGCTTGGGTACCTTCTGCACTCCAGCCTGCAGGAGCCTCCAGGCAGCACAGACGGGAGAGAAAAGCTTAATTCAACCTAAAGCAGACAGGTGTGCTCAGCAGCACCTTGCACTGTGCCTGCTCTGCAGACAATGAGCTTTCCTTGCTGAGGATCTGTTGTTTCACTTGTCCTGCCATGGCAGCAGCCTGATGGATGAATGTAAGGATCATATCCAGCAGTTCACTCTGGTTTTTCCCTGCTGCACCACCAGATCCTTGCTGACATGCAAGTCAGGAAAATCCCATGCAGTCTGCAGCACATGAGACCCCACGGGGCAGGCACCAAGGGACTATTCTCTTTCTGGAAGGATGAGAAACTCATTACTCCTGCAGATGGCCTGGCTCTTCCAGGCCTCTCGCCTCCAATGCCAGCCCAGCAAAGGCCAGGGGCTCGCTGAGATTACAGCTATTGCAGTTTATGAGGTTACATAAAGCATTTACAGTGGGTGCATTAATAACACAGTGGCTTGTATTTATGGCTGGTGCATGTCCACTGCAGAGCAGGGGTGACTCCCAGGCTTAGCTGAACCCCCTGTGCTGCTTTTTGGATGGCTTCCCTCAACATCAGCAGCTGGGCTCTGCAGAGTGGCCAAGGGCAGCTCAGATGTGGTGTCTGTGCTCCAGCAGCCACCCACGGGCTCTCTCCAGCACTGGAGAGTGAAGGGCTGCTCCCACTAGGACGGGGCTGTGTCTGTAGGAGGCAGGAGCTCGGAGCCAGCACGGCTGTGGTTTCCCAGCTCTCTCCTCCCACCTGCTGCACCCATCACCAGCCAGCCTCCAGCACCTCACATCGCAAAGGATCTCCTTTATGGGAGTAAATGAAAGTGTGATTGGCAAGGAGAGACATTTCCAGAGGCAAGGAGCAGCCTGCCCGTGTGGGAGTGGGGAGGGGGTGGCAGCAGGATTCCCTGAGCACGGGGCAGGGTATCCACATGGTCCCTGCTCCCCTCAGGATGGAGGAACAACAACAGGAAGAGAAAAGAACTCACTCAGACAAAAAATAAACAGACCAGCAAGATAGTGAAGGCAAAAGTTGCTAATTAACCTCAAGTTGCCTCAGAAAGGGCTCCAAGTGGAGAACTCCCTCTGCAAGGAGAGCCACAGCCCCGCTGTGCTGCACTGCAGCTCCTGGTGCTGCTCTCCTCTCAGCAAGCCTGAGCTGTCCTGGCTGTGAAAGCAGGAGTCAGCGATCTGGAAAGGACCAACACTTGCTCTTCCCTCAGCCCAAGCCTTGTTTGGGTTCACAAGGATGGGCTGGAGCCTTTGGTGTCCCCAGCAGAGACCCTTTCCCCGCAGCGTGTGGAGCACTGGCTGTGCTCCCCCAGAGCAGCAGTGCACCCCAGCAAAGCTCCCCAAAGTCCTGCAGCACTGCTAAACCCAGCCCAGCTCAGCTCAGCCCAGCTCAGCCCAGCTCAGCTCAGCTCAGCCCAGCCCAGCCCAGCCCAGCCCAGCCCAGCCCAGCTCACAGCTCAGCCCAGCCCAGCCCAGCTCAGCTCAGCCCAGCCCAGCTCAGCCCAGCCCAGCCCAGCTCAGCCCAGCCCAGCCCAGCCCAGCTCAGCTCAGCCCAGCCCAGCTCAGCCCAGCCCAGCCCAGCTCAGCTCAGCCCAGCCCAGCTCAGCCCAGCCCAGCCCAGCCCAGCTCAGCTCAGCCCAGCCCAGCCCAGCCCAGCCCTCGCCCCTCCAAGCTGCATTTCATACCCCACATGATCGGGAGATCTACAGGAGGGGATGAAGCCCAGCTCCCTCAGGCCAAGGAAATAAATGAGGGAGAAGAATTAAAGTGAGTGCTCAAGCCCAAGGGCCAGTCAGGAACAATCTGGGCTCCCTGGAGCAGGAAATGACACTCACTGAGCATCTGGGTGCATGTCAGGATGGACTGGGAGCCTGTCAGGAGTCAGACATCAGCTTCACAGGATGATTGTATGTGACAGGGCTGCTGTGGGCTCTGGACACCAGAAGCCCCATTGCAGCCCCAGAGCAGCTGCCATTCTCCTGGAACACACTCTTCTTTCTCCACTGAAAGTCTCAAAAACCAGCTGAGGTGTTGGATTTGGCTGCAAACCAGGGCAGGGTTTCCTGTGCAGCATCCAGTGAAGCTCAGGGATGTGATCTCCCTGCTTGGCCTGGGAGGTGCCAGGCTGCCTCTGCTCCAGCCACATCCAGCTGTGTCTGGGGTAATCGCCATCCTGCAATGCTGGAGACAGACAGGGACCTGTGGCCAGTCACTCACGTCCCCCTGTGCCTCAGAGCTCATGGAAGCTGTCTGGTTGTGAGCAGTCCAAACCTTGGGGACATAAATGTCACCACAAAGATCCTCAATGGCAAAGGCAGCCTCTGCACTTGCTTCAAAATGATCTCAGCTGAACTCCAAGAAACATTTCATGTAAGGACTCACAGCCCTTTAACTATTCAGATCAAACTCATCTCAATCCTATATCAATGCCAGGGATGACCTGAGGTCCTTTCTCACCTCTCCTGTTAAAGGATTCCAACTAATTTTCCTCTTTTAGTTCTTCAGCCCTTTTGAGGAAAAATATAGTGAGGTCACCAGCAAAACAAGCAAATGTTTTACATCTTTATATGGGCTGGGCT
>NC_031785.1:10108935-10111033 GCF_001522545.3 Parus major | reverse complement strand
CTGGGATGGGACACCCTGGGGTGACTGCAGCCTGCAGGAGCTGCTCCTGGAGCTGCCAAGGGCAATGGGATCCCTTTTCTCTTCTGCCAGCTCCCAGTGCTGAGGTCCCAGAGTGACCCAAGCAGGGTAACCAAAAGGGACAGTTTAGAGCAGGACAGTAAAGCAACAGAAAACAGGAAAAACACCCAACTCTGGAGAAGCAACAAACGGGGAACTGGCTGTCCCACCTGGCAAACAAAGCTTGGACACTTCAGGGACTCTGGGGCACAGTCTGCCCAAAAAGGGGCCCTGACTGAACACCCTGAATGTTCTGATTTATACAAACATACAAGCTATCAAAACCTCATCGAATTTTAAATGCTCTAAAAGTATTTTAAAGCTTTCTGGGATAGTTTAAACTCTCCCCAGGAAACACCCATTGTCTGAGCCAGCCTGCTCTCTCCTGTCCCCCCCTGAGACCAGAGTGTCCCATTTGCCTCTGCCACTGAGGAGATCCCACTCCCAAACCCAGCAATGCAGGGGCTGGCACACGAATTTAAGGGTGCACTGAGGCCTCCCTGTGCTAGGGAGGGCTCTGCTCCATCTCCTGGGCTACACCACAACTCTGCAGGAACATTATCCAGCACCACATCATCTTCCAGTTTAAAAAAAGCACTAAGAAAATAAGGAAGCATCCCACTATCTGTCATAAAACAATAATTGATTGTGCAATGGATGGATGGAGCTTGGTAAATGACTTGGGTTTGTGACAACCATGGAAGGGAAAAGTCTGAATGTGAACAATCCCACTGGCTGAGAACATTCTCACGCCTGAGCAGGGATGGGAGTGAGGCTCAGCACAGCTCACAACTGCCATCGCTGCTTTGCTTCCTAAACTTCACTTTCTTTTATTTGGAAAAACAACCACAAAATTAAAGCAAGCAAATAAAACAAACAAACCATCCTTATCTTAGAAAAATCCCAACTTCACGCTGAAGGGAGATAAGAAATGGTAGAGCAGTTATTGTCCTGCTGTCCATGGGAGCTGTAAGTGTTACATGGCAAGAAAAACAAACACTCCCTGTCGGATGGGAGAAAATGTTTCTTCTCAGTTGGAGAAAGAAAAACACAAAGCGGCTCAACTGCATCCCCAAAATTGTGCAATTTACTTTGCATATTTGGCAGCAGAAGTAGAAGAAGCAGTTTATAATCCAGGGTTTTCATGCAAATGACAGGTTCTTGGTTCTTGAAGGAGCACTTCATTTTGGTATGCTTTTTTAATTAACATTCTCACAGTACATTAGAATTAAAGGAACACCAGCAGCAGAAAACTCACTGAGTGAGCAATCCCTGGCTAACTGAGGCACATCAGGGAAGCAGCAACTCCCTGGATTTCTGAACCCCTGCTTTGGGGTTTCTATGGATAACTGCAGCATTTTCTGTTCCGTAGATTCCCCACGAGCCTTGGCCAGGTTGTTCTCCCCTTCCCAGAGCAGCAGAGACAGAGAGCAGGCAGAAATCCATGATCCAGCTGAAGGCTGAGGGTTTGCAATACCTGGGGTTTGCTTTTCTTTGGCATTTCACTAGAAAGATGTGAATTGCTGTACATTTAATTATTTTTAAATGTTAATCCAAACCGTACTAAGGTGGAAATTATGTATAAATCAACTTGAAAAGTTCCTTTTTCTGCTGCAAGAGTTGGTTCTGTGCTTCAAGATATGGAACAGCTGGTGTGAAACATATAGAGAGACTGAAAAGGGCACTGCCTGCCTACAAAAACACTTCAGAATTGGTGAGAGCATCCTAAAAATGGTAATTTTTCAGGAAGGAGCCATATGAGGCAGCTCCCCAGGCAGCAAAGGGAACCAACTCCACTGTTGGTTGGCTCCAGAAAGGAAGGGAAAAAAAAAACAAAACGTGAGGGAAGTGAAACTGTGACAATTTTTAAGTGCTGGGGACAGAGTTCTATGACTGGGCACAGTCCTGTGTCACATGAAAGGTGTGGGAAAATGCTGAAGCGTTGGTTACACTCCCATTTCTGCCTTCAAAAATAGCCTGAGAACCAAAGCATGACTTCAGAGCTGGGGCAGCTCCCAGGGGAACGCTGCCAGGAGGGGCT
>NC_031785.1:10092690-10108485 GCF_001522545.3 Parus major | reverse complement strand
TCCCCTCCCTCTCTCCAGCCCCGGTGAGCGAGGCATTTTCCAGTTACCTCATGCAGGCTCTGCAGCCCCGAGCCGGCTTTGTAAACTCAGTGAAACCGCACACAAATGACACTGACACCAAGAACAACACTGCACAGCCTGCCCTTCGCTGTGCTCTCCAGGTTTGCTCTGTTTACAACTCTGTTTACTGCCCTCATCTCCCCACATTACTCAGCCTCCCACACCAGACGTAAACAGGCAAAAACTTGGCTGTTGGTTCTGAGGGCACGATTTTCTCTGGGATTCTGCTGGGGATAATGAGAACAAACGAGACTTTTTTGCAGAACTGCCTGGGCTGCTGGGGCAGGGAATGTCCTGGCAGACATCAGCAGTTCACCTTCGAGGCTGCACGCTGCTGCTGCTGGTCATGGGGTGGGTGACACAAACAAGAACGAGTGTCCTTTCCACACCTCCACTGCATCCCTCGGGGCTCCTGGAGCTCGGGGAGCTGGGTGCTGTCCTTCTCCTGGCATGGAAGAGATGGCTCCACAGGCTGTGAGCTCCGTTATTCTGTCCCCTCCATCGCTGGCTCCTGCTTTCCCTGCATGTCCAGGCTCGGGAGCAAGCACTGAGTGATGTGTGACACACAGAATGAGGAAGGGGAATGAACAGACAGTCACTCTTTTTCCAGTGACCTCATCACCATGGTTAAAAAGGGGGAACTCAGAGAAGCTTTGTGGTCTAATACATAGAAATACCTCTATTCCTTAGAAACAGAGTTTTGAAATCTGTGTGCAATGGCACACATCATTTACATGGACAGATTCCATGACTTGTTGCTCAAGTCAGGTCTCTGCATTCAGAAATTCTTTGCTAATTGGGTGTCTGTTCATGCGTGGATTCACATTCCCAGTGCGTGTTTGCACTTGCCACGGTAACTCCCTGCAGGAATCAGGCACACCTTGTTTGTACACCCTTACCCAGACAGTTGCAGATTTGGCACGACTGTGCAGTCCAGAGAGCATTTATGAATGAATTAAACCACTTAACAGAATCAAATGCTTGGGGAAAGGACAGGCAAGAAGCAGCTGTGCTTTGTATCACTCAGGATTAAAAATGCAGAGGATTGGTATCTTCCAGGCTCTCCTCAGCACACTCTGTTCTGCATATTCCCCTCTGGATGCTAAATGGAAGAGCTGTCAGAACACAGAACCTGCAGCACAGGAGTTAAACAGGAAACTCTCTGCTTGCACTGACCTAAACTGGCCTGACTAATTCTAGTATCATAATTCTTACAGCTACTACTGCCAGCATTACTTCCATGTATCCAGCTCATTCCAGCAGACTGCTCTGCCTTCTCAGCCAGCAATCCTCCTCAGAGCCACGCTGAAATTACAGATAGTTTCATTTCATAACCAATTAAATGTAATTAGAGGAATTTCTACAACCATTCCCCTTACGGTGTGCACAGGAATGATCTGTAATTCACCACCACTGGTGGTACCCTGAAAAGTATTTTCCATCGTTCCCCACATGAACCCCCTTGCTCTGCCATTTACAATTACTGGCAGATGATTTCTGGGAGGCAGATATTAAACTTTGGGCTAAATCCAACCACATTAGCCCTGAAATGAGATTTTTCTGTCCATTGGGCCAGATTCTTTTTCACACTGGTTTTACACAAGCACAGCAGTGACCCATGCTATGGACTTGGCTGTTCCTTCAGCTAGGAGAACTCAAATCCAGTATTTGTATACACAGGCAATGTGGGGTTTCTGTGTAACTCAGAATATTACTGCTACATGCCTGCGCTTTCATGCAGATTTTTCCTGAATGTTTTGCAGTCCTCTTTCCTATTTTGATAAAAGAAAGTTACTTTCCAAATTAAAGGCTTATAATTTCTGGTGATCTAAACAGATGTGACTTGACAAAGGGGTCCATTGTAGGGCCATGTTAGTGCTTTATTTTTTAACGATGAAGGCTTTGGTTGTTTGTTATGGTGAGAAGTAGTTTCCCCTCCAGATAGCCCCTTGAGAAATTCATGAGAGAAAATCCAGACTGTGAAAAGTATGGCTTGAGAGGAATTTGAAACAACATGACAGGGGAAGCAAATCATGGTGAAAATGCCATTAGAGAAAGGCTGGGCTCCTGCCCAGCTGCAGCCCCCGCTCCAGGTGAGCTGTCTGCCTGTGCCATCCCCAGCAATCAGAACCAGCAGTCAGGCAAAGCTGTCTGTCTTTCTGGAGACACAAAAATCAAGGCTGAACTCGCCCAGGGGAGACTGGTCTGAGCCCAAGTGTGAAAGAGTGAAACCACGGGTCAAGGTGAGGAGGGAAGAACTGGCAGCAGAACCCGCTGCCATTGTGCAGCTCTGGCTAATCAGACACAGATACAGATGGAAACCACCTGTGAAGGCTTCAGAGAAGTTTATATTTCAGCTGGGTTTCACAGCTGGACAAGGATGGCTTCACATGCAAAGCTGATTTCTCCAGGGTGCAGCTCTGGAGAGGGGTAACCCCTGCAGTGCCTCAGAAAAGCTGCAGTTTCTGACCCGCGGTCAGTCCTGTTCTCCTTCCTCACAGCCTGCTTTCCATGCACATGCTGAAGTGCTCTGCCCTACTGTAATTCAAATGCAGTTCAATAAATTTCAGTTCTCATTTAAGACTCCATTTTTGAAGATAGCAGAATAGCTTGGGTTCATGTCAGAACAGTTTTAAGGCCTCCAGCATCAAAAGTAATCGGTGGTAAATCTAAAAATACCGGCTTTTCAGAGAGGAGATGTGAGGTGCCAAGACATTTCACACACAGAGACAATTGTGAGATTGGGCTTCAAGCTCCATTTGCATTTTTTCCATGGTTACCTAACACTGGACCCAGTAATTTGAACTGAATCACCTCGAGGGTTTTTATCTAATGGTCCCCTCCAAGCAGGTCTCACAGCCCTCAGCACAGCCCATGTTTCCCTGCCTGCTGCAGAGCTGATTCTCATGGCAGGATCTGTACCCAGATCATCCCATTCTGAACTTCTGCACGGAGCCTTTCCAGAGCTGAGCCACAGGCAGGGCTGGCTCTGCCCCACGCTGCTCTGGGACAGAACCTCGGCACACGGGGAGCTGAGCACGAGCACAGGCAATCCACAAAAGTGCTGGAGTGCAGGAAACTGGCCAATTATCCAGCCCTGACTTCAGCAGACACCGTACTGAGGGATCTCTGTGGATGAGAAGACCACAGAACAGGAGGGAGATGACTGTCAGGGAAAACAAAAGTGTAGTGAGCTATGAGTGAGTATTTATGAGCATCCTCTGAAAGGTTGTTCCTAGCCCAGCTTATAACTGGTGACTGAATGTCAGGATTATTGAGGAGAACTTGTTAAAATAAACAAAAAAAAAGAGCAGGTGACACTGCCAATGTTTGACAGCAGCTTTTGTGTGGTGTAAGGACTGGTGTCCTTGCACACCATGGGGCCACAGCAGGGATGGGGGCAGGAGTGGTGGGCTCATCTCTGGCTATCAGCTGGCCCCTCACTGAGATTCCTGTAGAACCACTGGCCATGGCACTCAGGGTCCATCAGAGCTCAACACACGGATTTACACCGGAGCAGGATGTGTCAAAACTGGTCAAAAGGGATGGAGAGGAGGAGGTGAAGGCCAGCACCCAGCAGAGATGCAATGGCTCTGTGCAGACAGGCCCTCACTTACACTGCTGCTGGGCTGAAAAAATTATCAGAAAATACCCATTGAAAAATTCCTTTTCCTGTCTGATTTTGTAAACACAAGTTCAGCACAGGAGACTCTGTGGGGTAAGATGGTTTTGATGACTTCCAGCTGCACATACACACTGCAGACTCACTTCCCAAACAGCCCATTATCACTGTGCAGGCAGTTCATTTATTTGCTGAGAATTCTCATTAAAAAAACCCTAATCAGACAGGATTTATTTCCCTCTGATAAGGCACAGGAGGGCATGGTGAAGGGTCTGGCTCCTGCCAGTTGTCAGGCTCCTTGTCTGGAGGTTAATGTCAAGCTGACAGCAGAGCAGGGCTCTGATGTGTCCCTCAGCCCCATTCCTGGGGTTCTGTCTCTGGGAGCTGGGGCTCTGCCACCAATGTTTTCACAGTGGATGAGAAGGATCAGCTCAGTGCCTTGGCTTCTCCAGGACTCACAGGGAGATATTCCAGCCAAGCAGTCAAAAGGATGCAGAGGTGGAGTCCAGCACTGCCAGGAACTGTGAGGCCTTAACCACATCACATCCCACAGCACCTGCAGCTGCCACAGGAGGGTTTTGGGACAGCAAATTAGAGCTGGTACAGACAAGCTACAGCTCTTCTCCCTGCGCTGGCCCAGTGAGATCATCCTGGGCAGCAGGAGCAGGACCTGCTGCAGGCCTCAGCCCACTCCTGCTTGGGAAGGAGCAGCGAGCTCCCCGACACAGCCGAGATCATCATTGGCAGATCTGTCTTCCCCAGGGCCCAAAATCTCTGTCAGCCAACAGAAAGCAACTGGAAGCGAAAGAAAGAAAGAAAGGGGAAAAAAAAATACTAAAAGAAAGCCTGTATTTGAAATATGCTTTGTTTTCTTTTAAAAAATCCAGGATCCCATCCAGCTTGAAAGAGGAGGCGAGCACTGAAACAAGCTCTTTGTTTTTTGCATTAGTTCAAGAAAAAAACACTTAAAAAATCTATTCCTCTGAGGTTCTGATACTGCCTCTAGCCCCCACTCTTGGCAGGCTGGGAGCAGGTCACAGGTAGTGTTCTCATCCCTGGCCCACAGCCCCTCTCTTTAACCCTTTCCAGCCTGCACAGGGATCTCCCCCCTGGCAGCCCCTCCTGCAGTGCCCTCCATCCATTCAGCCCTGGCACAGCAGCCCCACAGCCTCTCCTGGGGCACACCTCCCTGTGAGCCCTGTGTCCCCCAGGCTCTGGACACAGAAATATCTCACAGGGAGCTCGGGGCGAGGTGATGACATCCCCTGACCACCAGCAGGAACCTGAGAATGCAGTCCAGGGGCTGGAGCACCGTGCCCTACAGGAAGGTGCTCCATGGCAGGGCTGGAACTGGATCATCTTTAAGGTCCTTTCCAAACCAAACCAGTCTGAGATTCTGTGAAAGACCACCCAAGAACTTTTCTCAGTCCTGCCAGGGTCTGAAGTCTCTCGAATGAAGAGCTGCTCTTCAGCAGCCACCAGAGCTCCCCAGAAACGCCCGAGAGGTCAATTCCCATCAGGGCTGGGGCTCTGCCCATGGCACAGAGGGGCTGCTTTGTGATGGCCCCTCTGAAGCTGCCACCCTGCAGCCAGGGCTGTGTGTGTGACACCGAGGGGTCTCTGCTGCAGCTCCTGGAGACACAAATCCCCCGATTTCTCTGGGCTGCACAGGTTGGAGCGTGAAAGGCTGACTGCCAAGTGTTATGGTGTGAAGCCATTTTCCATTTAAAGCTCTTGTTTTTCATGGCTTATAAATTCCCATTCCCCGCCTCCATTCCTTTGGGTTGGGATTTGTCATGCTTGTTCTTAACCCAGGGGAGAATTTCTTTAGGAAAGTTCGATGGTGTAAGTAGCAGCAATTCCTCATCTGGCTTTCGTCATGGAAGATAACAGACATTCACAGAAACCCTCTGCCCCTGCGAGGGAGGCAGCAGCAAGGAGAACTTCTGCACAGCCCCACACGTCCCAGGGTTTTCCAGGAGTAAATTCAGCAGCAGTTCCTGCACTGGGACATGGACAAACACCCACCCAGAGCATTTGCTGCAGCCCACAGGGTCTGCAGAGGGCTGAGCACGAGGATGTGAGCAGCAGCAGCAGCAGCAGCAGCAGCAGCTCACTGGGACATTTTCTGGGTCCATCCTGGGTGCAGGTGGAAATTCCAAACCTGGGAGGCACCAATTCCTGCACAGGCCCAGGGAGATGGCTGGGGGCAGGGGTGGGGGGTGTTTTGTGGATTAAAGGTTCCACATTCCTTGGCCACACATGCTGGGACCCAGAAACCCCCTGCTCTGGGCTGATCCCAGCAGGGGAGGGGGGACTCTGCCCCTCTGCCCAGTCAGGTGAGACCCCAGCCCTGGGGCCCAGGACAGGGAGGAGCTGGAGCTGCTCCAAGGGCTGGAGCCCTCTGCTCTGCAGCCAGGCTGGGTTCATCTGCAGGACAGAAACTCCAGGGAGAGCTCAGAGCCCCTGGCAGGACCCAAAGGGGCTCCAGGAGAGCTGGAGAGGGACTGGGGACAAGGGATGGAGGGCCAGGAGCCAGGGAATGGCTCCCAGTGGCAGAGGGCAGGGCTGGATGGGATTTTGGGCAGGGATTGTTCCCTGGCAGGGTGGGCAGGCCCTGGCACAGGGTGCCCAGAGCAGCTGGGGCTGCCCCTGGATCCCTGGCAGTGCCCAAGGCCAGGCTGGATGGGTTTGGATCACCCTGGGACAGTGGGAGGTGTCCCTGCCATGGCTGGGGTGGATGGGATGGGATTTCTGATGACCCAAGCCAGCCTGGGAATCTGTAATTCATAACCAGAACCAGCTCTGTTGGCCATGCTGATACAAATTCCCTGTGCACTCCAACCCTGCTCTGTGCCAGCTCCCATTCAGAAGACATAAAATAACTTTGCTTTTTGATAAAACAAAACAAAACAAATCAAGGAATGCAGCTGCAAACAACTGATGTGCAAATAAAAAAATGTCAAATGTGCAAAAAGAGTCCCACTCTGTCCCACCTGCATCCCATGGCTCAGAATTCCCTGTGAGCTCCCCTGGGATTTCTTCAGCATCCTTGGAAAATACAGCTTTGAGCATCCCAGTTTTGTTTGGTTTAAATCTTAACCATAATATTTATAGTAATGCTATTTATTCTAATTTATTTTCATTTAAACATATGCACAAGAGTAAAATAAAATCATGTCATGTTCGGCTATTTTAAAAACAAAAACCACAGAGTAGATAAGGAAGATAGATGACATCTTTCCTGTGGAGAGAAGGCTGGGGATCACCAGGCGCTGACACAAGAAACAGAAATTTGTTTCTACACCAAGGAACAATAAAAAGGCTTTAAACATTTTGACAAGGAGTTGTGAAGGCAGAGTGGGGGGTGAACTCCACGGGAAGGAATGATTCCTCACTTTTCCACGTAAGCACACAAAAAAGCACACAAAAGAAACATAAAAACCCACAGCCTTGTCTCAGTTCTGTAGGAAGAAGTCTTTTTCGTGATTTGAAACAGGATGTTGCTTTTTCAGATCCTTTAATTTATTTACCAAACACAGCATCTCCTCACAGACTTTAAGGTTAGATCAGCCCTGGCTCTACTGTCACACCCCAAAGTGCCATTAAATCCCCGTGCTGGCACCTGGGCTGTGCCAGGGATAAATCCCATGGAAAGGCAAGGTGGGAGGGGGAGAAGAGCAAGGACAGCTCAGAGATTCAGGCTGCTCCATCTTTGGAGCTCCAGTTTCAGCTGCTGGACTGCTGGGACTCAGGGAAAGGCTGAGCTTTCATGGGAAAAGAAAACAATTCTGTCTTTTCCTGAATGTCCACAAATGAAAGATTGTTTAGTACTAAAAGTAAAAGACAAAGTTGCTGTGCCTGAACTTGGTGTGAGATTTTAAATTCCCATCAGTTTTTATTTTACCTCAGCATTTTTAATTGTTTGATTTTGACCACACAAAACCTTTCAGCCATGGTTCTCATGACCAGAGCAGAGTGCACCACGTATGAGAGGAAACAAAAGGCCCAGTTGAAGATTTGTAGCCACTCCAGATAAAAGAAGAGGGCTATTTAGTCAGAGTGGCCCTTCCCCAGATCATGTCCAAACCACATCAAATACATACAAATACTGACTGCAGGAAATTAAAATTGGAGACTTAAAATTATGAATAAATCAAGGAATTCTCACACTTTGTCCCCTGACCCTCAAGGTCTTCTTTCCTGATCCACTTTCCTAACAGAGACAGAAAGAGTCAATCTGCCAAATCATTCCCTGTGCTCACCCTGCGTGCTCACCCAGCCCAGCAGCAAAGGCTCCCTCTCCTCACCACTGCCCCTCTGCATGTGCCACAGGATTTCTGCAGGCACCAACAGCTCAACCAGGGCTGCCCACAAAGCCTGGGCTCACAGGCAGCTCCCCTCCCCTCGCGGGGAATTGGGGTGAGTGATGCCTCTCCCACCCCTGCAGGACATCCCAGGCTGCCCCCAGCTCCCTGGGGAGCTGCTCTGCTGAAAAAGAGCAGTGGTTCCTCCTGGGGGATCTGTGCAGGGATGTGGTGGAACCACTGTCCCTGGCAGTCTGCAGAAAATGTGCACATGTGGTACCTGGGGACGTGGTTTAGTGCTGGGGGAACACTTGGGCTCGATGATCTCACAGCTCTTTTCCTACAGTAATAATGCTATGAAAATATTCAGAGATAAAAATCAGTGCAGAATTACCAGTAAACAAGAACAAACTAAATAATTCTGGATTGTCAGTTGTTCATGTAACGCCAGTCACATCAGAAAAGTCACACTCCAGTTGTCCTGTGACAGCCTCAGAGGGAGGGACGTGGCATTTCCACCCTGGAGAGCCAGAGGGTGAAGGTGGGGAGGATGCTGAGTGAAAGGATACCAGAATCCAGCAGCTTGGGGCAATAATTTCATGTTTCATATCAATCCCCACCCTGCTTATCTTTGCTGAGCACAAACCAGAGGCGCTGGCCGGGCTGATGAGCCTCGACTGGCTCCAACACAATGGAGCAGGCACTGCTGCTCTTACAAGGGGAGATAAACTGTCAAGTGAATTGGAGATTAACTATCCAGATGTAAATGAATTCATTGCTATGCAACTGATAGGGCTCAGGCATGGTTTAGTGCAGGATGGAGTCAGGTTTGGAGAGCTCTCTCAATGGCCAAAGAATTTATAACCTGTATTCATGGCCCTCTGTAAAGGGCTGCCTGACAATGCCAGCGCTGGCAGCATTGTTCCTTTTGAAGGGTTTCACCACTCCACCCCCACCCCTCTGCCCCCAATTTACTCCCTTCCTCCCTGGGTCCCCCACAAGCCCCTCCACACCCTTCCCTCCTCCTGGTCACACAGGAAGAAAGCTGGGGGAGGTGACCTCCGCAGCAGAATTTGCTATTCATGTTCCGTTCCCCCTCACAAATCCTTAACTTCTTGTCTCTTTTTAATCTTTTTTCTCTTGAGAAAGAAAAGATCAAAGGGCTTGGGGGCTGATGCTTTCTGAACTAGGCACTTCTTGCCATGGGAAAACAGCGATGGGGAAGGGCTACACGGAGATGCTGGGGACTGCAGCTGGGGACAGCCCAGGAGAAGGTGGGACTTTGCTCCCTGAAGTGCTTTCTGGAAGCCTCCAAGAAGCCCTGGGAGGAGGATGCAGCTCTCCAGCATCGGCCCCAGACTGTGGGGCTGCCACAAGAGCATCTTTTATTTCAGGTCACCTTGAATTGCCTCAATGCTCCAGGAGTGAGGAGGGAGATGAGCAGTGTCCTGGGCTGGGTGGCCCACGGGCACCATCAGCAGTCACCAGTGTGGAACTTGTCTGAAGGCCACTCCTTTCTCCTGGGGCTCTTCAGGAATGCATTTAGAGAAGGAGAAATAGATACATTCACATGATTGCTCCAAGAACAGAGAGAAAACTGCTGGCCTGAGTGGGTCCCTGGTCCCCAGAAGCGATGATTCTGCTCTGTGTTTCCACATGATCCATCAGGGTCTGGAGGAGAGTTTCCATGCTCACACAGGAGTGATGCAGAATAATCCCATTTCCCACCTGATGATGAGTGTTTGTCCCAAGGCAGGACTTTGAGGCCCCCAAGTATCTTAACAGGGGTAATGGATTTTTCCCTCATTCAGTAATCCAGTTTGGCACTGGCTGGCTGTCTCCTGCCAAGGAAGATGAGTTACAAAGCAGAACCCACACACAAATAAGAGACTTGTACCAAAGCGCTGATATAAAATATCTCAGGGAAAAAAAATGCTCTTGGCCTAAAGGTTTGTGTGAGTTTCCAGCTGGAGATGGAACTTCAAAGCAGAGGTTTGAATCCCTAAGGAGGGAACCAGGCTCCTGAGAAACCTTTAATCATTGTTGCTTGAACAAACAACACACAAACAATCTCCTGTTTGGAGGTCTCCTTCTCCTGGGAAGTAGCTGGTCACCACTCATGATTTGGAAAAAATGTCACCTAGGCTTGAAGGGCTGATCTGAGTGACATTATTTACTCTAGGCCTGAATTCAAGGCTGGCTGGCACAGAAATGGGAATCTGTAAAGACTATTTAAGTGCACAGGCTCAGCCCACAACTCTTTTCCTCACAGCTATCCCTCATTTCCCACCCACCAACGCTGTGACACCTCCTGGGCCCTTCAGAGGGAGGCTGGGTCACCAGGGCCTGCTTTACCTCTGACTTTACTTCTGCTCCAGTCCCTGCGCTGTATTTGGCTTCTGCAAGAGCTCTCATGGGCTTTAGAGTCCTCTCCTGGGCCACTGTCCTCTTCCAGCAGGTTCTGGCACTTTGTATTCCACAACAAATAAATCATCCTCATCCAAAGCTTATTCCCTCTTTAATTTTCAGACTTCTGATCTCAGCAGGAAATGTTTCTCCAGAGCCATCAAACTCACCACAGAATCCCCTGAGGACCCCCAGGATCACCCAGCCCAGCTCCCAGCCCTGCCCAGACCCCCCAACATCCCACCCTGGGCATCCCTGGAGCTCTGGCAGCCTCGGGGCCGTGCCCATTCCCTGGGGAGCCTGGGCAGTGCCAGCAGCCTCTGGGGGAAGAGCCTTGCCCTGATGTCCTCCCTAAGCCACTTCTGAGCCCTGCTCTGAGCAGCTCAGGCACAGCTGTGTCTCTGTCCCTCCAGCTCTGGGATGCACAGGACAGGGCAGGATCAGAGGTTTGCTCCATGCACTCAATATTAAATTATTTTAGGAACAGCCTAACTTGTATCACGCTGCTCCCAGCTTGTTTCTTGGCCTGAGCCATGTCAGGAGTCTGAGCCCCAGTGACCACATGGCCACTCTTCTCATTCAGCAGCTCCTGACTCAGCTCTGTAATGTCAGATTAAAATCTGCTCCATGTGTGGCATGAGAGGTCCTGTGAGGCTTTCACAGACACACATCCTGCAGCATCCCCAGTGCTGTGACAAGTGACAGGGCTTACAGCAACCCTGACAATTCACATGGCTTCTCTGCCTTCCAAGCTGGCTTCCTGACACAGGCTTCAAGAATGTGCTTCCTCTGTAGGCTCAACAAATGCCTGAAAGCCGCTGGCAAGCCGAGGGGAACAGCTGCCTCCCTTCAGAGCTGAACTACTTTCACCACCACCCCCTAAAGCAAGCCCAGGAGCATTCTCATTACTAGAGAGGGTAAGTGTTTGTGCTGAAAGAAAAATGTAAATTGCTTTAAGAAATGCCAAATTAGCACAAGTGACCCACAACCAGAAAGGCAGAAATTCTCCAGTGGAGATTTAAAGGCAGTTGAATGTCTCAGCAAATTAGCTCCTGATGAGGCTGTCCTGATGACAAAGCTCTTCTTGCACTCGGGCTACGATCCCCATAAACCAGTTGTTGTTCCAAAGCATTTCTGATTAATTTTGCTCTACTGCTGAGGAAAAATGCAAAGTGCCACCATCATAAAACTGCCACATGTGTCTGTTGGCTCCAGTCACACAGAGCTTTCAGGGGACACATCTCCCTCGTGCTCTGAGCTTTGCCACAAACCAGTCCTTGGCATTTCTGTTGGGCCAGAGCAACAATCCTGCTGCACTCAGAGGAGGTTCTGACACAGCCCCAGAGAGGTGACAGCCCCAGAGAGGTGACAGAGCCCCAGAGAGGTGACACAGCCCCAGAGAGGTGACACAGCCCCAGAGAGGTGACACAGCCAGCCGTGCTGTGACAGCACAGCAAACCCAGCAGCACCACAGGCAGGGCAGGAGGTGACACAAAGCCTCATCCAGCACAGCCCAGGGAGTCAGAGCACACGTCTACAAAAAAATTAAACATTTCAAACTGCCTTGTCATGGCTGCCTTTGGCTGAATGGTGGTGCCTGCCAGTGCTTGTGTCACACGCTGTCCCCTTCCAGCTGGCACTGGGAAAAGTGACCCCGACCACCACACAGCACACAGCACACCCCAGCCCAACTGCTGCACTGCAGAAACTGTGCCCAGAGCAGCTGGGGCTGCCCCTGCATCCCTGAATCCCCTGGATCCCCTGAATCCCCTGGATACCTGGAGCCCTGGATCCCCTGGAGCCCTGNTGGCAGCCTCGGGGCCGTGCCCATTCCCTGGGGAGCCTGGGCAGTGCCAGCAGCCTCTGGGGGAAGAGCCTTGCCCTGATGTCCTCCCTAAGCCACTTCTGAGCCCTGCTCTGAGCAGCTCAGGCACAGCTGTGTCTCTGTCCCTCCAGCTCTGGGATGCACAGGACAGGGCAGGATCAGAGGTTTGCTCCATGCACTCAATATTAAATTATTTTAGGAACAGCCTAACTTGTATCACGCTGCTCCCAGCTTGTTTCTTGGCCTGAGCCATGTCAGGAGTCTGAGCCCCAGTGACCACATGGCCACTCTTCTCATTCAGCAGCTCCTGACTCAGCTCTGTAATGTCAGATTAAAATCTGCTCCATGTGTGGCATGAGAGGTCCTGTGAGGCTTTCACAGACACACATCCTGCAGCATCCCCAGTGCTGTGACAAGTGACAGGGCTTACAGCAACCCTGACAATTCACATGGCTTCTCTGCCTTCCAAGCTGGCTTCCTGACACAGGCTTCAAGAATGTGCTTCCTCTGTAGGCTCAACAAATGCCTGAAAGCCGCTGGCAAGCCGAGGGGAACAGCTGCCTCCCTTCAGAGCTGAACTACTTTCACCACCACCCCCTAAAGCAAGCCCAGGAGCATTCTCATTACTAGAGAGGGTAAGTGTTTGTGCTGAAAGAAAAATGTAAATTGCTTTAAGAAATGCCAAATTAGCACAAGTGACCCACAACCAGAAAGGCAGAAATTCTCCAGTGGAGATTTAAAGGCAGTTGAATGTCTCAGCAAATTAGCTCCTGATGAGGCTGTCCTGATGACAAAGCTCTTCTTGCACTCGGGCTACGATCCCCATAAACCAGTTGTTGTTCCAAAGCATTTCTGATTAATTTTGCTCTACTGCTGAGGAAAAATGCAAAGTGCCACCATCATAAAACTGCCACATGTGTCTGTTGGCTCCAGTCACACAGAGCTTTCAGGGGACACATCTCCCTCGTGCTCTGAGCTTTGCCACAAACCAGTCCTTGGCATTTCTGTTGGGCCAGAGCAACAATCCTGCTGCACTCAGAGGAGGTTCTGACACAGCCCCAGAGAGGTGACAGCCCCAGAGAGGTGACAGAGCCCCAGAGAGGTGACACAGCCCCAGAGAGGTGACACAGCCCCAGAGAGGTGACACAGCCCCACAGAGGTGACACAGCCCCAGAGAGGTGACACAGCCCCAGAGAGGTGACACAGCCAGCCGTGCTGTGACAGCACAGCAAACCCAGCAGCACCACAGGCAGGGCAGGAGGTGACACAAAGCCTCATCCAGCACAGCCCAGGGAGTCAGAGCACACGTCTACAAAAAAATTAAACATTTCAAACTGCCTTGTCATGGCTGCCTTTGGCTGAATGGTGGTGCCTGCCAGTGCTTGTGTCACACGCTGTCCCCTTCCAGCTGGCACTGGGAAAAGTGACCCCGACCACCACACAGCACACAGCACACCCCAGCCCAACTGCTGCACTGCAGAAACTGTGCCCAGAGCAGCTGGGGCTGCCCCTGCATCCCTGAATCCCCTGGATCCCCTGAATCCCCTGGATACCTGGAGCCCTGGATCCCCTGGAGCCCTGAATCCCTGGATTCCTGGAGCCCCTGGATCCCTGGATCCCTGGATCCCTGGAACCCCTGAATCCCTGGATCCCTGGAGCCCTGGATCCCTGGATCCCTGGCAGTGCCCAAGGCCAGGCTGGATGGGTTTGGAGCACCCTGGGACAGTGGGAAGTGTCCCTGCCATGGCTGGGGTTTGTGGAAGGTGTCCCTGCCATGGCTGGGGTGGCACTGGATGGGATTTAAGGTCACTTCCAACCCAAAGCAGTCTGGGATTCTGTGATTATCAATCTGTCATGAGGTCAGTACTAAAAGCACCCTGTGCACACACCACATCCA
This sequence comes from Parus major, assembly GCF_001522545.3. Taxonomy (NCBI): domain Eukaryota; kingdom Metazoa; phylum Chordata; class Aves; order Passeriformes; family Paridae; genus Parus; species Parus major. The sequence continues at coordinate 10,094,368 of NC_031785.1, read as the reverse complement.
CAGGACACAGTTCCACACAATGGAGAAACACGGGGTGCACAGCGACAGAACCCTGGTAGCACTGACTGCCATGGGGGCTCGTTGGGAACAGCACTCCATGTCTCCACAAGCTGAAAAATGAGAGTTGTTTCCTTTCTATAAATACTCCCTATAAGGAGAAAAGCAGGACCAAGGCTCCAAAGAGAAGCATGGAGCCTCATTCCCTTTCTAAAAATGAATGCTGATGAATACATGACCTTCTGATGACTCCCTTCTTCCTAACAAACTGGCTTCACAGAAAGAATGTGAATATACATTTGAAGCATACACTAGCAGAAACAGCATTGGGGGAATGTAAACCTCAGAACCTGCACCAGAAACCTGCATTTATCAGTGGTTTTCATCCAGGCAGGACACAGCAATAAACTGATTGATAAATTCAAGCATAAGAATGATGTGAAACCAGTCAGGAGGCCTTGGTGGTGTTCTGAGGGCTGGAAACTCTGTTATGGAGACAGCCCAGGAGACCTGGGGGTGCTCAGCCTGGAGAAGACTCTGAGGAGACTTTATTGAGGCATGACTGCTGAGTGTCCCTGGTGCCCTGAGCACGCTCTGACCTGTGGAGAACACCTCCTCTGGCTTTTCCTCCTCACTCCTGTCTCATCTTTCCTTCCTCACTACCTGTTAGGTGATGTGTTCACAGCAGCATCCATCACCACGGCACCCAAGGAACACAGAGAGCTCCCAAAGGCCGAATTTCCTTCCCAACTTTGTCATTTTGCTTTTGCATTTCAATTACTTTCCTGACAACAGGCTGGGGAGGCTGGAGCTGGCTGGAGCAGTGTGCAAGGAGCAAAGCTGCTGTTACTACTGCACACATCTGCTGTTCTCCAGCAGCAGCCTGGAAAGGGACAGACCCACAGCTCGTGTCCCACTGTGCTCTCAGCCTGCCCCAGCCATGAGGAAATGGTTTCCCATAAAAGCCCAGGGCCTGTGCAAGAGCCTGACAGAATCTTATTCCCTCTTTAATTTCCAAACCCCATTAACTTCTTCCAAGTGCCCTGGCTGGGAGGATTTGGGAAGCGGTGTCTGGAGCAGAGGAGCAGGAGCTGGGTAGGGCTGGGCAGGGTCCCCAGTGCTGAGCCCGGCTGGGGAGCGCTGCCTTTCCACAGCCACGGGAAATCTCCTGGCAGAGCAGCAGGGAGAGCCCAGCCCTGCCCTGCTGCAGGACTCCCTCTCCTTGGCTGCAACTCCTCCATCCCAACAGCCACTTACAAAATAACGTCATGAAAACAGGCTTCTTCTTAACATTTTTTCTGTCTTTTTTTCTTTTTTTTTTTTCCATTGCTCATTTTGCTTTACTGAGCTACTGCATACGGAGCCCAATCTTTATTTTGGCTGCTGTCCTCCTGCAGTATCATTACCCGCGTGCAGAGGAAAAGCCCTCTGGAGATTTCCAATCCAAACAGGCCCTTGTTTTATCTACAACTATTGGAGTACATGACCTCAGATAACCCCGTGGCCAACTGTGTGCCAAATTCAAACTGCAGCCATGGGAACTTTAAATACAGAGCGGATTTTTCAGCTTTCCTCGGAAGGGAAGGCAGTGAGAGTCTCACTCTGCTGGGGATGGGATGGGATGGGGATGGGGATGGGGATGGGGATGGGATGGGATGGGGATGGGATGGGGATGGGATGG
>NC_031785.1:10087585-10092381 GCF_001522545.3 Parus major | reverse complement strand
GGGATGGGGAGCCCAGCTGTGCTGCAGGGTCCGGCTGCGGTGGCACCGCCGTGCTGTGGATTCAGCTCTGCTGCACACACCAGGGACCCCTGGCACACACCAGGGACCCCTGGCACACACCAGGGACCCCTGGCACACACAGCCACTGTCCCTCCTCTGCTCTGGGCTCTGCAACAGCTTCAGATCCTGCAGAGACAAACAGCTGCACTTGGGCCAGCAGCCCCAACTGGAAGGTTGTGTTTGGATTCCTCGGACAGGGGAGTTTTTCATCTTCATTAGCTGCTGTTCACAGCCACATCCACCATTATTCACTGGGTCAGAGCCTCCTGCTTTCTACTGCTGCTTATGAATCGAAATAAATCAATTGATCTGGTACTTGGAATGAAATTCAGAAGAATTTGGCAGCCAGTGTTTCATAGACAAGAAAGTGTGTGTGCCTCACTCTGCAAGTCCTTGGAAACAGGAGCTCAGAGAATTTAGGCACCAGAATCAGGGATGAGAATTTATCACAGCAATGCCTAATTTGCTTTTTCTCCTCAGAACAACACTTCCTCGTGTATCCATTAATCTGAAGGAGGAGAACCAGAGAATCCCAGACTGGTTTGGGTGGGAAGGGACCTTAAAGCTCATTTCATTCCACCCCCTGCCATGGGACACCTCCCACCTCCCAGCCCTGTCCTGGCCTTGGGCACTGCCAGGGCTGCAGGGGCAGCCCCAGCCTCTCTGGGCACCTGTGCCAGGCACTGCCCACCCCCACAGAGAAGAATTCCATCCTAATATCCCACCTAACCATAGCCCTGAGGCCATTTCCCATCGTTTGAACACTTCATGCCCTTGTGAAAAGTCTCCATTCAGGGGATGAATCCTAGAGCTGAATGCAAGCACGGAGGAAAAAAAATCTGAAGCTCAAGGAACAGGAATTTGGTCTTGACAGTGTCTGGGTCAGTTCCTGACACATGCCCACATTATTTCCCATCGGGAACCAACCCTGGGAGCAGGGCACAGCCTGGGGACCCCTGGGGGGCTCTGCTTCTCCTCCCTGGGGCTGTTGTGTTTGTGGGATGGGCACTGACCCCATGGGCCAGGCTGAGGACAACAGCTCGGTTTGCCAGGTGGCTCTGCCAGCCACCACCACTCACTTCCCTGGGCCTGCCAGGCTTGCCAGGATCACTGAGGCTTCCTGGGACCAGCACACAAACACAGAGCTTTAAATAAACTGCTTTGCAGAGGCAGTGTCCCACGGGGTGGGTGAGAGGGAGGGAGGGAGGGAGGATGAAACCCCAGGAACCCCTCTGGCCCCCGGAGCAGCCCTGGCTCTGGAGCCCCGCTGCCAGGGAGGCTGATCACACCCACCAGGGCAGTTTTCAGCTGTATGCAACTATACATTCACATGCATTATCCAGAGACCTTTGCATTTCAAGGCTGTTGTTATTTTGATCTTTACAACCTCTGGAAAAAATGAGTTCAATTACGTCTCATCATTAGGAATTTGCATAAGGTCACTTCAAGGCTTCCTGCATTTCCTCCGGTTCAGATCTCAGTGCTCTTGGTGTTTCCCCTCCTCACTTATAACACCATTGCTGTAGGGCATTGCAAGTAAATCATCCACCACCAGTTTCCTCTCTTCAGCAACATGCATTGAGTTTTTCATTCAGGCTAAATGAAGCTTCAACAGCTCAGTACAGCAGCAGCCCTGTTAAAGGTACAGCATCACTCGCAGAAAGGGCAGCTTTACCCTCAATTAAAAAAACAAAACAAAACAAAAATGATTTTATTAAGAAAACATATTAAAATTTGGACTCCATTAGTGGGAGGAAAGATTTAGTGACATTTGGCAGCACAAGTGCAAGCAATGAACCAACTCTCATATATTCTCTGGGAAATTAATTTGCGAAGCACGCAGAGCCCTTTTCACGGGAATAATGGAGAAACACCCTTGGAAGCTGTGAGCTGTGCTCAGCCAGGCAGAGCTGCAGCGAGGGGCACACCAGCCCTGCAGTGCTCCACACCCTGGGGTGCCCGGACACAGGGGTAAGCGCCCACCTAACTTGGAGCTGAAGCTCAGATTTCAGCTAATCAGATTTGGAGCTGCCAGGAGGGTCCAGACTGAAGGGGCATCAGCAGGGTAGGGCAGATCCCCCAGCCCCAAGGCTGGGGATTGATCTGCAGTGCTGGAGCGGGGCTGGGGGGCTCCTGGGGGCTCCGGAGCCTGCACTGAGCCAGCACAGACAGAGCCCTCCTGCCCCTTCCCCTCCCTCCCCGCACATCTGGGCAGCTGCAGAGCCAGCCACACTGGGGAGCTGATCCGGGAGAAAATTCACCACTTTAAAAGGCTCGTTCAGTAGGGATCAGCTCCCTCACCCTGCAGTTAAACAAGCACTAGTGCTGGAACGAGGGGGTGAGAGAGGGGCTGGGCAGGGAGCACGGCCCCGGATCCATCTGGCTGCACCGGCTGACTTAAAACTCTCACGAAATCCTGGCAGAAACATCCCGGTCCCGTTTCCAACAGACCCTCAGGGACCCTCCAGGGCTCTTCTGGCTGTTCTCTGCAAAAGGCTTGTAGGAGCTGGGCCACCGAGACCATTCATATTCCTAAGTGCACCCATAAACATCACGGCACCACCCGAACCTTGTCCTGTCTCTGACACACACCCTGTCTCAAGTTTAAACCTTACACATTTTCCCAAAAGGGTATTTTCAACATTACAACACAATAATGCCTCGAACAAGTGGGGATCTTCCCACCTAACCTTTTCCCTCTATTTATTCCACGTCCTCTACTGACACAGCTATCTGTCACTGGCGACTGCCTCTGCACGCATGGAGAAAAAACCTCTCGGCTGATGGAGCTTAGGCAGGAGGATGTGAGTGTGTGCACTCCTTCCGCGGCTGGCCCGGGAGAAGGACACCCTGCCCTGGCAAAGCTGGGGGGTCTTTGAGAGGCTGCAGCAGCCCCTGGCAGTCATCACCCAGCGCACTGAATGGACACAGCCCCTCCGGAGGGGCTGCTGACAGAAACAATGCCGACAATACAGCCCGGATTTTCTGCGCTGGGGACTTCAAAGAAGCCCGAAAGAGGTAATTTTCATTAAGGAGTAAGAAAGCAGCTGAGTACTGTTTTTGGCGTTAAAGCTGAATATGAATGTTACTGCGCTAAGTCACAGATCAGCGACGGCATAAATTGGCACTGATTTAAATATGCATGAGCCGCCTTTCTGCGTTTGTTTGTGCCGTTCCAGAGGGCCTGCAGAACCTGGGCAAACCCAGCAGCCCTCAAACCTTCCCTCATGGACCCTGGGATGCTCCAGGGCTTGTGAACACCAAAGAGCAGCCAGCAAGCCCCTTAGCAGTGACTGTGAGGTGCCACTGCTGTGACCACTGCAATGTGGTGACACATTGACACCGCACTGGGGTGTCAGCCCAGGGCTCCAGCCTGAGCCCAGCCACCTGCAGCCTCCCCAGAGCATCCCCACAATGTCCCCAGACATCCCCACAGCATCCCCACAATGTCCCCAGACATCCCCACAGCATCCCCAGAGCATCCCCACAGTGTCCCCACAGCATCCCCACGGTGTCCCCAGACATCCCCACAGCATCCCCACAGTGTCCCCACGGTGTCCCCACAGTGTCCCCACAGTGTTCCCACAGTGTCCCCAGACATCCCCAGAGCATCCCCACAGTGTCCCCACAGTGTCCCCACAGTGTCCCCACAGCATCCCCACAGTGTCCCCACGGTGTCCCCACAGTGTCCCCACAGTGTCCCCACAGTGTCCCCACGGTGTCCCCACGGTGTCCCCACGGCTCAAACTGGGAGCGAGCCTGGGTCTCTCTGGGCAGGAATCACAGGCACACCGTGGCTGCAGGCAGATCAGGAGGGGCTGGTGGTCCACAGGGACTTCTCTGCATTTAAACTCCAAATCTGTGATTTCTTGGGGGTGAAAAGGAAGATGATCATAAGGAAAAGTATCAGAGGGGTAGCACAAAAGACTCCTGTGACAGCAAGTCCTTCTCCTAATGGTGAGGATTTAGTGATTACTCTGCTGCTCCTGCCTGGACCATCATGATGGCCTGAGACAGGAGTGCACTGATAACAGCCTGGAGCTGTGGGGAGTTTCAGAGGAGGGATCAGAATGGTGAGGAATCAGCTGGAACAGGCTGCCCAGCCTAGAGGGATTTAGGAGCTGTGTGGATGTGGCACGGGGGGACACGGTGGCCTCGGCAATACTGGGGGAATGGTTGGATTTGATGATCTTGGAGGACTTTTCCAGCTTTAATTGTTCTGTGATTCCACGATAAAGCCATTACAAGCGTGTTGTGTCAGCAGCCCAGGCCTGTCCTCACCAGCGTGGCCGAGGTGACCAGAGCGCTCCCCACACCTCCCAGCCTCCTCAGGGCTTTGTCACAGCGGGTTTAGGAGCCCTGGTGGGCCGGGAGCCCCGTCCCACTGTAACCAGCTGTGATTTGTGTCCCTTTGAGCCCAGCCCAGGGCCAGCTTTTCCCCCAGAAAGCCCAAGCCCGGAGCTATCATATCCAGCCAGCAGGGAGAAAGCGCCTGCAGGGTTTGCGGCGCAGATTGACTTTCACACCTCGCTGGCCACACAGAAGAAACCCAATCTAAACAGCGTAACTTTGCATAACTGATTATTTTCACTGGGGTAATGTGAGCCCGCCAGTAAATGCCGGTAAATGCGGCTGATCCCGGGGAGGAGCGGCCCCACAGCCGCGGGCAGCCGGAGCTGGCTGAGGGAGCTGCTCCTGCTTCAGGCTGGGTTTGGGCCTGAGGGATGAGGCTCAAA
>NC_031785.1:10084780-10087510 GCF_001522545.3 Parus major | reverse complement strand
GATGAGGCTCAAACCTTCAGCAGGGAGACAAACACAGGGTGGGTTTGGTCCTGAGGGATGAGGCTCAAACCTTCAGCACAGGACAGAAACACAAACACATTCTGAGTGCCCAACTCCTTCACACAGTGCCTGGGGTGTGCAGAGCCACGCTGAGGGCAGTGGGACAGTGAGGCAGGCCAGAAGGAAAGAGCTGCCTGACTTTACTAGATGTCTTCTTAACTTTCTTTTCCACTGTGTTCCAGATATTTTGAGAGGCTTCAGCTTTCAGGCTGACTCCCCAGTGACCTATTATCCCTGCACATTAATCACTCCGTGCTGTCACCATTCACATGACCTTGTTTGTAGGGAACCATATTCCTCTTCTGCCTCTTCTGCCACCAATTTCCTTCTTTCCAACCACAGCTCATCTCTTCCTGCCAGGACCAAGCTCAGTGATGTCCCTTCTCTAAAGTCCATGGAATAGACTGTCTAACAGCTGCAGAGGTGACTGGTCCCCCATCTCTGCAGGGCAGCCAGCCAGGATCGGGCTGCTGGAGGAGGAACAGTCCATACCATCAGTACACCTGAGATGGATCTTGTTCCTGAGATCCCCTGTGACTACACAGCACTGATCCAGCTGTGGGACTGGGTGGGCTTTTAAGGTCCCTTCAGATCTTTGTGCTGCTCTGGTGAGTCCCCATCCCCATTCAAACAGTGGGGGCTGGCCAAGCCACCCTCACCATGACATACAAACAAAGAACATGATAAAGGCACCAATGTCAGAAAGGAGCAGAAACTACACAGTGCATAAAACATGGGATTTTTGACTTCTTGACACAGTCAGTACACTGAACTATGACCTCAGGAGGCACAGGGGACTGGAAACCAACAGAACTTAAATTGGCTAAAAATCTCCTGTTTTCTCATGACATTTGAGAGAAACCATGGGGACAGTTTCCTCAGGACACATGGGAGTTAGAGCTGTGTCACTGCCTTCTCCAGAGAGTTCCTTGTTTTCCTTACAGTCACTCCATCACTGTCAGCCACTGACCCTTCATTACTTTCTCCCAGTGCAGCAGCATCTCTGCTGACCATTGCACTTCAGAGTCTGTCCAAACCCACCAGAGGAAGAAAAAGGCTTGTGCAGGCTGTATAAAAGGACATTTACTCTGTACTACATTGTGTCTTCTTTTCTGTGCTAGTCTAAATACAAGTGCTGTTTTCACTGCCAATCGTTGTTTGCTTGTGCTGTTTCCACTGGCTAAAACCAGCATTCTTCCAGCCAGTGTTTCCCTCCAGGAAAAACCACACATTCATACCTTTCTTGCATTTAGCACAGGACAACAAAACTGGTTCCCAGGAATAAGGATGGCTTCCTCAAAAGAAAACATTTGCTGTCAGCTGAGGTTTGACCTCTAATGGCTAATTTGGCATCATCATTTTGAGCACTGGAATACATAACACTGAAAAATTAACAGCTTCCCCCCCTCCCTGCTGAAGTTTAATTTCCGCCTGCAGCTTTGCAAGTGAAAATAAAAGAACCAAAATAAATACCCAAACCGAAACCTTGGGTACGGTGTCTCACATACATCCACAAAGAGAACCTCAAAACAAAGATCTGTAAGGAAAATTTCACTGGAAACCGAGCTTTTGCAGACACTGAGAAAGAAAGTCTGCAACATGAGACTGTCTTCCTTAAAGAAACACAGCTGATCCCAGCTCCGACTGCCACTGGGCTGTGTAAAACATAAACTTCACGCTAACCCTGTGAAAACAGTCAACATGAGAGAGAGACAACAGTCTGCTCCGAGCTGCTGAAAGGGGAAAAAAACCTCTCAGGCTGTCATTCTCTCCTTGCTGTGACCTTCATGCTCCACTGAATTTCTGAAGATACTGAGATCTTGGCAGGGAAGTGTACAGTCTGTGGGAACCAGGCAGTGCCGGCCGGGCTCGCTGCTGAGAATTAGGCCCAGTCCAGCCCTTTTTTGGGGGAACTCTGAGTTTTATGTGGCAAACAGCACAGGGCTAAGCCAGCTCCAGGCTGGGAATTTTACAGAACTGGTGCTGTGTGCACTCACATATCATGTTGCAGAGCCATCACAGACAAAGTGCTGCCTCCCTGCCAGGCAACCACGAGTTAGGGCTTGCTCAGTGTCTACTGGAATCTCCAGTGCCCAAAGGGGCTCCAGGAGAGCTGCAGAGGGACTGGGGACAAGGGATGGAGGGACAGGACCCAGGGAATGGCTCCCAGTGGCAGAGGGCAGGGCTGGATGGGATTTTGGGCAGGGATTGTTCCCTGGCAGGGTGGGCAGGCCCTGGCACAGGGTGCCCAGAGCAGCTGGGGCTGCCCCTGGATCCCTGGCAGTGCCCAAGGCCAGGCTGGATGGGTTTGGATCACCCTGGGACAGTGGGAGGTGTCCCTGCCATGGCAGCAGTGTTGGAACTGGACGAGTTTAAAAGTTCTGACCCAAAGCATTCCGAGATTTTCGTGCTGCTTTGGGGTGTCCCCATCCCCTGTGGTAACAGTGACCACTACGAGCTCTCACTATCATTTATAAACCATCAGAGGTTAGCAAATAAAAATCTCAACCAGAGACTCAAAAGGAGCAGAATTTGCCATGCCAGATTATCCCAGAGTCTGATGGTATTTAATGACTGCCATGTAGAGCCACTCCACACAAAGAGCTCGGTCCCTCTGAGCGAGGAGCACTCGCCACAGCCCTGGACAAACCCTGGACAAACCCTGGACAA
>NC_031785.1:10065148-10084557 GCF_001522545.3 Parus major | reverse complement strand
CCCTGGACAAACCCTGGACAAACCCTGGACAAGCCCCTCTGGAGGACAATTCTCTCCCCCAACAGGGTCTGTCAGGCAGAATAATACCAGCTGTGCTTCCTGGCTGGAACCTCTGCAGCACAGGCTGCAGATTACATCGGAATTGCCAAACCTAGGATAAACAAAAAGATTAAGAGGGCCTCACCCTTTGTGTTGAACAATCGAACTCTGAAGCAAGAAATTCCAGCCCACGTCATGGGCAGGCACCGGGCTGAGCCTGGGTTTGGGTGACTGGGGCAGGGTAAGCAGCTCTCTCACACATCTGGGGAAACCACAGATGCTCTTAATCACAGGTTTCCCTGACCTGTAGGCACTGACAAATTGCATCCTATGGATGAGCCTTTTATTAAACCACAGAGGGTTTCCAAACAATATTCTCTTTCTCAGCATTCCCAAGTCATTGAAATCCAGCACACGTGATCCTTCTTAATTCTTCATTTAGAGGGTGATGCAGCGCTTTCCAAAGAGATTTCAGTGCTGAAAGGGGTCGTGATGTTGCATTGGTGGAAGGCAGCTCAAAAGCTGAAAAGGGGCTATGAGAACTGACATTTTCAGATTCTTTGATGATGTCTCAGCCTCACTGGAGCTGAGGATGCTTTTTGTCCTGAGTGATGCCCAAGGCCAACTCCTTACAGCCTTTAAATCTTACTGGTTTTTCTCTGTGCATGGGGAAGAACAACTAGTGCTTTAAAATGAATAAGATGACTGTTGCTCAGGCCAGGAAAGGTGACCACAAAGCAGAATTGCCCTGGTTCCAGTTCCATGGCACGCTGGAGCAGGAGATAGCAGCTCGGCTCACAAGTGAGTGAGAAAGATGATGCCTGGCAGTTCTCATCATCGTCTGGACCGACAGAGCTACCCACATAAAAGGAAGAAAAAGCCTGCTGATCAGATTGGTGTGACAGAGGCTCATGAGAGACATGCACATTTTCAATCTCAACGACAGCTTGAGGGATCTATATTACTAATTATCGACTAATATTGCCAGAGTTCCCAGGCTGGCTTCAAAGGTTTCACAAAGTGCCCCAAGTACAGGGTTTCCATCTCATCATAAGGCTTTTTCCTTTGTCCCTGCTAAATGGATTGCTCCATCCTGGGCTCCCTCTGTGTAAATCAGCTTGCACATGATGAGCTTTGCAGCAGTGAAATTCATTACCTTAACCACAAAAAACCAGAAACATTTGCTGCAACTGTTAGAATGCTTTTGCACCTAATTTCAAAAAAAAAAAACAAAAAGGTGGTTTCCTCTCTTCCTCCCCCCTCCTCCCCGCCCACTCCTAATCCCATGCTAACACCTCTGTAAAGGCTGGGTGAGTAGTTTGGAAACTGAAAGAGCAGGGAAGGGGGGCAAAAAAAAGTAGAAAAATATATCAGATCTCCAGACAATGAAATTGAGCAGCTATCTCTCACATCCTGCAGTGCTCAGGCTGAGGTCATAAGTTAAACAGGACATCAGAATAGGTGATGTAATTTGCTTATTTAGGATCAGAGCATTCAGTGAAGTGCAAGAGACAACCTATTTGAACGTGCAGATAATCCCCCATCAATGTGGGGCTGTTCAGATGCACAAACTGCAGCTGGAGCCTGGGATTTCTCTTCCCCGCACATTTATTTTTGCAGGGGATATAATTGCAATCATTTTTCCTAGCAGGAAACCCTTGAAACCTCACCTGGGATCAGCCTCCTGTTGCGTTAGGTATTGTTTAAGTGGGGTCCCTGCCCCGGCCAGCTCAGAGGCTACAGGGTCAAGTCAAAGAGAGGGTGGGAAAGGAAAGAGGGGCCCAGGGGAGGAGGGGGTGGCACAGCAGCTCCACAGGACACGGAGCCCCAGCCCGCTCCTCCCTCGTACCCCAGCGAAGCCTCAGAGCCAGACCTGAGCCGAGCAGCAGCTCCACCTCCGAGCAAAGGCCAGCCCAGCTCTCCTGCAGGAGAACAGAGCCTCCAAAGGCAGCTGCAGAGCCTCGCAGCAGCTCCCCACTGCCCGACCACAGCTGGGAGCAAAAGTGCTGAGCAGCCCCTGGATGACACTCCCCGAGCACTGCTGCTCCAGGTCACACTGAGGCACCACTACTGCCCATTGTTTTAGCAGAAAGAACAGCAGTGTTTTGGCAGGGTTACAAAGCAAGCCCATTCTTTACATCTGCAAAAGAGAGCCCGTCCATCCCTGCTGAGGGAGCTGACAGAGGAAACGTTTTCCAGCAGTCTTGGGTACAACACTGAATCAGGACCTATTTTTACCACGTGCTCTGCACTACACACATTAATTGTCGGGACAGCGTTTGCTGCCATGTTCCCTCCACTCATTTCCAGAACAGAAGCTCAGGAGACAAACAAGCCCCGAGTCCATGGACAGAGGGGGCAGGCAGGATGCCACATTGCTTCTTGTGACACACAGCTAGGGCTGGGGGCACACAGAACCCATCCTGTGCAGGTAGCTCATGGATCACCACTGCCCATCCTCCTCCTCATCCTCATCCTCCTCCTCATCCTCCTCCTCCTCCCTGTGTGCCCACCGTGCTCCCCAGTGCCAAAACTCTGTCACCCCTCAGCAAAGTGCTCCAGAGCTCAGAGCTGGGAGCCCCAGGGCCTGTGACCCAGCCCTGGAGCAGCACAGACAGCCTGGCAAGCACAGCTCAGCAGTTCCAGGATCCGGCCTCCATCCTAATTAACCCCAATTAGGTTTGCAAAGAATGAGGATGTTTTAGGAAGGACGTACAAAAGAACTGCTGAGGTCTCTGTAGGCCACAGAGGCCCAGGGCACCCTCCTGAAGCAGAAATCACCACTCTTGATGTGGCTGTCAGTTTTCTGCAGTGCTGGAGGATGCTCCACGCCCTGCACTGCCCACGGCTCCCCTCGCACACAGCCCTGGGAAATGCAGCTGGGAGAGCTGGGAATCTCCTCCAGAGCATCACAGCACAGCAGCCAAACCTGGGCTGGCTGCACAGACAGCTGAGCAAAATCAGCTCCAGAACAGCAAGGCCTTAAATGAAGGTGAACACGATTCACAACAGGGAGAGGTTTGATAAATCAGCATCTTCCCAAGCTGAGGGGTATAAAACATGCAGCTGTTCCACCACCACAATTTACAGGAAAGGCATTTCTCCTGGAAGTAAGAGAACACTTAGTATATATTCCTAGCCAGATTGATTACCCCTATTTATATTGTAAACTAAGACAGCATGTACTAAAGCCATGGAGTTAACCAGTTCCAGATCCCAGATCCTGGGTGAGGGGTCAGTTTTCCATCATCTGCTGCACAGTCCTGTGCATTTATTAGAGAGGACAGAGTTTCCTCATGGTTTTGTGTGTGTGTGCTTATTTTTGTGGTATTTCAACAACCATCAGGAGGAACACTGCTATTTTATGAGATGTCAGGGAATCAGAGAATCCACGAGGTTTTTTAAAGGTTTGTTTTAAACAGCCAAGAAGCCAGCTTGCCACTATAAATATATGTATGTATAACAACTGCAATCTGTTCTGGGACAATTAAACCACAGGACTGAAGGCTGTATCCCATAGCTGAATATATCCATTTATCCTGCAGTAACATGAACCCCTGTTCTGTGGATCCGACCTGCAGGGAGTTCCAGTCTCCTCTCACAGCCAACCTGCCCAGCTGGACAACTCTCATTTGCTCTGTGAGTTACAGATCCAGTTTCAACATCTGACAGCAGATATAAACAAGGTGCAGGACACGCTGTCTGGTGTGTCTGCTCCTACACCACTTGTGCAATTCCACTGGGCCCAGAGACCCCAGATCTGCACTGAGGCACTGAGCCAGACTCACTGGCTTGTTTATCCCTGAGAAAAAGCTGATTTTCTAACCAACTTTCTTCTTTTTCTCTCTTTGAAACACTGATAAGGTGAGAGATGTTGAAGTTCCCTGTTGGTTTATATTGCAGTTTGGGAAGGGATAGGTTTCGGCGTGTTGCTCTAACAAATACAAGAGTGAAATTGGAAGAGATGCTGATTTGAGCTAACACAATTAAAATTTATTCTTAACAGTAATCTACAGATACCCAGTGCCAAACATAATCTGGAGTAATCAACTAGCATGGACATGAATTAACCTAATAGCTTCAGCAAAAAAAAAAAAAAAAAAAAAAGTCCTATGAAAAAATCCTCCTATTAAAGTAATTAAGTGTTAACAGAATCACAGAGCCATAATTAAACATGGTTTATAATTAAAACAGCATGTGTCCTAGACAGAGAACACAGCAACAAAGAGAGTCTAACCATGACAATTGATGCCAAAACACATGCCAAGTACCAAAAATCAGAAAAACAGGCGAGTTTCTAGCAAAGCTGCAGATGCAGAGCCTCTGATCCTGTGACTGAACCCCAGCACTGTGGCGGCTGTGACTGCTCTCAGAACTCCTCACGGCTTTGCCAGGTGCTGCCAAGGTTCAAGCAGAGCTCTTGGGAACCAAGGAGACCCCAAGTGCGAGGCCCAGAGCAGCGAGGCAGCGCAGGGAGCGCGGGGCGAGCGGGAGCCGGGGCTCCAGCCAGCCCTGTCCTACCTGGCAGCGGCTGAAGATGTCACCCAGGGACACCTGCACGTTGAAGTGCTTCAGCACCTGCAGCGCCTGGTCCTTTGCCTTCTCGGAGCAGTTGACAGAGAAACACCTTCCTTCTCCCACCTGGGAGCGCAGCTGCAAACCAGAGACACCAGTGAGGACAGCGGCAGGCCACGTTTCTGCTACTCTGCTCTGAATTCTGAATGATGCTTGGAGTTAGTGTGTGTTTACAGTCTGAATTCTGAGTGTGTGTTTACAGTCTGAATTCTGAGTGTGTGTTTACAGTCTGAATTCTGAGTGTGTGTTTACAGTCTGAATTCTGAGCACCACAGCTGGAAACCTACTGCTGCAAAAGCTCTGACTCCTGAAGCACTGCAAGATTTTATGTGTATGAAACATGATGTAGGCTGGGGAAAGGGAGGCTCTCACTCTCTACAACTCCCTGACACGAGAGTGATTTCAGGGAACATTTCTTCACAGAAAGGTGGTCAGGCATTGAATGAGTTGTCTGAGGAGATGTTGGAATCATCTCTGAAAGTGTTCAAGAGTGGTCTGGCTGTGGCACTTGGAGATGTGGTTTATGGGGACCACTGTGGTGGCACTGGATTAGCAGCTGGACCTGAGGTCTTTTCCAACCTCAACAATTCCATGATTCTGTTCTACAGAATACACCCAAGTCCCATCAACTCATGATTTGGTGAGGTGGGGCTGACAGGGGCAGCAGAAGGGAACTGAATTCAATCCCAGCTTTCTGCTGAAACTTGGCCAGATCCCACAGAGTGGCAAACAGTGATGGGAACAATGTCCAGTGACCACTTCTACCCCTCTGATTCACACAGACATTTCACCTGGAGTTCCCTGATGGACAAGGGGATGTTGAATGAAACCCCTGCTGAAGGGGTTGATGTCAGCAGTCCCTCAGGGTTTGTTCCACACTCTGCAGAGGACTCTGCATCTGGGAATGAGCACTGGGAAGTCCCAGACACATCTGCACTTCCATGCTAAGGACTGACAGGAGTGGCCTCAGCTACACAGCAGTGATGGAGCCTGGCAGAGCCATCCTGTCCTTGTGGAGCATCCAAGGGCAAGGGAGCTGAGGGAACCAGACATTTCCCAGGAGTATTGTACCTTGGAAGCAGTTGTTTTCCTTTTGCAATTCCTACACAGTTCTTTGAAGTTAGAGCTCAGCCAAACACGATGATGCTGGATGTTGGATTCCCTATTCCACCAGCTGTAGGCTCAAGGAACCTGCAGGGTGGCTGCACCTGCCTCACAGTGTCTGATTATGGGGGGAGCTTTATTCCACACTCAGATTTTCCATAGGAAATCAGCAACCCCTACTCTGCAAATATTCTGACCTGCTGCCTGAGTAGCTGGGAGATTTTATCTGACAGTTTGTGACAAAGAAGTTCTGCACCCTGGCTCATGTGAACGGAGCTCTGGCTCATCCAGAAGGGTTTCACTCTTCCAAATGGATTTTTGGGCAGTAAAAATCTGCAGAGGAGCTGCAGCAGGACATGACAGCATTGCAAGCAGTGACTTGGCAGGTTCAGCACTGCATTTTGAAGCGTGTCTGTGAACAGCTCTGAACAGCTGGTGCTGAGGGCAAGGCTGGGCTCTGCTTTGGCTTTTCTGTTTATCTACAGCAACACAAAACCTCTCCAGCTTTCACCAGACCCATGCTTGGGGCCTTCCAATCTCTCCCTTCCAAGCCTGAAGAAATGTCCCTGAGGGCTGAAACTCTCTCAGAGTGGAGCCAGCCAGCAAGCAAGAATCTCTGGGATAAAAAGCACAGGAATTGAGCTGCCTTTCACCTGCCAGTGGGGCCAGACAGAAACTGTTCTGCAGTGCTTGCCTTGACTTCCACCCCCGTCCCCATGGAGAGCAATCCATCTCTCCACTGATGCAGGAATGAGAACAAGTATAAAACAGCATTTCACCCTGAGCCTTGGTGGTTGAACACAGCAAACCTCTGCAGACCCTAACTGTAGCATTTAGTGGAGAAAACATGAAAAAGCCAAGCCAGCTGTTGCATCCACATCTGGCTTTTCCTCCTGCCCCCCTGCACACCCCAGAGCACACGATGGACACGGCAGCAGCTCGGAGCACTCACAGTCTGATATGGGAGTCCAGAGGTCAGAATGACTCTTCCTTCCTGCCGGGCAATCTGGAAAATACAAAAAGTCCAAATGAACAGGGGCTGAAGTTACACTGAGTTCAAGCTTTATTTGCAGTCACAGAAGAAAGAAGGTGGAGATATTGAGTGTTTCTCTCAGTGTCAGTCCACACCTGGCCAAGAGTTCCTGACAGCAACAGCAGCTCAAGGCTCACCCCTCGTCCCCTCCCTGTCAATCCCTGCCTCATCTCCCATGTGCTGGAGCAAGCTGCTGGTGCACCTGTACCACAGATGGCCCAGGGAACCATTCCACCTTGAAACAATCCCATCCAAAAGCAATCCTTTCTTTTTTTCCCTTAACCCAGACTATTTCTGTTTCCCCAGTTTGGGTCACAAAGAAGGAAACAGTTCTGCACAGGGGAAAAAAGAAAAAAACACCTAAGCAGATTATTCCAGAATAAAAATGTTCCATGAAATGTGTCTGCAAACTTCATACCCTTAACAAAAAGAGCTCCTTAGAGAAGGAGGGTGTTATTGTCCTGGCAACCCAACACAGGAATTATGCACCTCTCCAGGCTGTAGGGAACATGTGCCTTGGACTTTATCACCTCCTGACCCGCAATCCTGAGCTTCTGTCAGAGGTCTGGTCCTTCAAGTGTCTGTGTTGAGTTATCAGGGAACTCATCACCTGCCCTGCTGCCCTTCACACGGGGCTGGGGACTCTGCAGAGGGGTCTGTGCCAAAGGGAGACACCGAATCTGGAGCTGCAGGGCTGGAAGTGTGACTGAGCCTCCTTCACATCACTGAATGACACTCCTCCCTCCACCCCTCACCCTCCTGGAGGAGGGACAGAGCCTCATGGCTGCAGCAGCAGCAGGATTCCCAAGGATTCCCATGTGAAGCAGGACTCAGCTCTGATCCTGCTGACAAGAGATCAGTGCTTTGAAGCAGGCATGACGTTATTCCTCTCCTCTGCCTTGGATTCTGTTGGAAGCCCTGATGTTTTTCACTGACTCCAGATGTGTGTCATGGAGGTCTCTCCTCTGGCTCAGAGTGCAGCAGCTCTCTCTAGATCCCTCTCTACTCTTGGCAGGAAGAAACATTTGGGATCAGAGTCCTGCTGCACTTCCCAGAGCGACACCAGTGAGCACAGCCAGGGAACACCAGCCAGACCAAGCACGACTTTTAAACTCTGTCTTGGGCAGTCATTCTCACAGGACTCACTGGACCTGTGGCAGCACAAAACCAGGGGGAGCAGGCTCTGAAGGCCCTGTGCTGGCAGCAAAACAACCTGTTTGTTCCCTTTTTTCCTCTTCCTGAGCTTTCAGGTATCTGCTTCCCTCCTTTAGTTGTGAAGTCACTCTTTGGCTGGAAGTTCTGCACTGCAAAAGCGATTGGCAACAACTTCTAAAGCATCTTTCTACAGGCAAAATTACTGGTTTTCTTTCAAAATCAACCCCTCTCTCAATAAAGGAAAAACCTCTAAGAACCTCTGCCTTCAAGGGGCAGCACAGACACCCCATGCAGTCCTGCTGCTGAGCAGTCAGCACACACCTTGTGCACATTACTGAGAAAAGCCTGGTAAAGAAAAAGGTCACCACAGGGATTTGCCAACAAGGGAAAAGGGATGTGAGATTCCTCCAGACCCATGTTTGCTTCAGGGTAAATCTGAGGATTTCACAGCTGGAACACTCCATTCTGATTTTCTGCATCCAGGGTTAATTAGTTCAAGCTTGATAAATCCCCTTATCTAAATGGCTCTGCAGAGACAGGCAAAGAACATCAAATAAAAGGGAAAAGCAATAACTCTTCCAACATGTTTTTCTGCCCCTGGAACAATGACTGGGAGAAGCAGAAGGAGCCAGAAGGGCCATGTGATACCACACATCTGACAGACCACAGAGGGTATGTACTGGAGAAAAGGGCACAATTCCTTCTTTTCCTCCAAAAGCAACAAGGGAAGGCAGCACTGGGACCGTGGTCAGGCATGCAAAGGAGAGGAAAAGAACACCCAGGACAGCATTTTGGCTTGGGTGTCAGGGACCTGTGCTCCAGCCCAAGTGCTGCAGAGAGGGCATTGGCCTCAGTTTCACAATCTATTACAAAGATAAAATCAACTTCCTCTGGAAAAGGCTCAGACCTTCTGGAGAGAAAGCAGTCCCTAAGCTGCTGGAATTACTGATCAGCCCTTAACGTGCCTGTCTGTTCAGGCAGCTCCCATCCTGCAGAAATGAATGAACCCACAGGAGCTGCTGTCAGAGGGACCTGCAGGGACAATGAGGGCAGAGACAGCCCCTGTGTTTCCAGGCCAGCACCAGCAGCAGGACAATCCCTGACAACCTAAAGCATCCTGGACCAAGGCCAAAGGAGGTTCCCAGAAACAGCAGCACAAGGCTGTGCATTTCTAAGTTAAACTTTGCTAAGTCTGGGCAAGACACGTGTTGGGCAATGCCATGAAGAGCCAAACTGCAGTCCAGGAAAAGCTGGGTCCCCTGGAAGGGATCCTGAGCCTGGGCCCTGCTTCAGACCAAAAGGGAGTGGACAGAAAGTGTCTGCCCAGGATATGTGCTGGAAAGCACCCAGACAAGGATCTGCTAGAGAAGGGGATCACAAAACCTGGTCCAAACCCAGAGCCCCTCCCTGCAATCCCAGGCACTTTTAAAAGAGACAGCAAACCAAGAGTTTAACAGCTCTGAGCACTCTCAGTATTATATTATTATATTATTAATACCTTCCAGTACTGCAACCCTCAACTTCTCTTCAGCATTCCTGGAAAGTATAAATCACACAGAGCTATCACATGGTTCCAGTTTTATTTCCCTGTGCAGACCCATTTGTGTCCAGGTCTCCAATGAAAGACCTTCCCCTCCTGCTGACCAAACATCAAAAGCCAACTCTTGATCTTAAAAGCAACACAGGTCTTCATCTGTGCTCTGTGAATTTATATCCCCAGCAGACTGAAAAGATCAGCAAACCTGGAGAATGTAATCTACATCAAAAATATGGAAAAATCCAGTCAAAGCTGAGACAAGATCCGAGATTAGATTCCCCCATAGGTGAAGAACTGCTCACTGCAGGATTAAAATCCCCTTTGTGTCACCTGGCTCCAAT
Source organism: Parus major (assembly GCF_001522545.3). NCBI lineage: Eukaryota > Metazoa > Chordata > Aves > Passeriformes > Paridae > Parus > Parus major. The sequence continues at coordinate 10,074,773 of NC_031785.1, read as the reverse complement.
TCAGTCAAGAGCAATTTAGATCTGGGTGCTCTATCTGGCTCCTGGGATCCATCCAGCCTGGCCCTCCTCTGCAGCTTGCTGGTTCACCTGGAGCTGTAGAGGGTAGGTGTAACCTTGCAGGGAACCTTCCATGGCATGGGAGCCTCAGGAAGCCAGTTTTACCTGCCTTCTGTTATTAGAATACTTCAAAAGATGCCAGGTTTGCCTGAGCATCAGGTTATCCTTAGAGATGAGGATGATTTTAAAGACCAAGAGCAAAGTCCATTAACAAAATTAAGTAAACCAACCCAGAACTCAACTGAAGCAGCTTTGAGATTCTACTGCATCTCTTATTAAAACCTAAGAGACTACCATGATTTTCTTAAAAGCTTTTGCTCTCCCCCTGAGGTACAGCACTGCAGGACCTACTGCAGCCACTCAGGGTCATCCTGTAAGGTTAACTGAGAAGGATCCCACTGCTTTGTGGGGAAAATAGGAACATCCACTTTTCCATCTCTTTCCAATTGTCTGGAAAACTCCAAAGAGAGGTTTAAGATTCTCTGCAAAGAGAAGTTTGCAGAAGACAAGATGGAATCATAGAATACTTTGGTTTAGAAGGGATCTTTAAAATGTCACCTTGTTCCAACTCCCCTGCAGAGAGCAGGGACATCTTCAGCTGGGTCAGGCTGCTCAGACAATGAGCAACACTAAAGCTGTGCACTCTCAGCTGTTCCCAGGGACACCAGTTTGACACTGGTGTGTGCTGGGACAACACCCAAACTGTCTTGTACTCAGGATCCAAACCCTCTGCTGGCCTTTGCAATAACATTTCCGAGTTTTTGGGCTTAGGGTGCTCGACATTCAGCTTTGATTCAATCAGGACCAGCCAGATATAAAACAGGGTGGGAGGAGTTTATTTTTATCTTTGATTATCCAAGCCCAGATCAAAGGCTCTGCAATCCAGTAACACTCCAAGGGCTTTTGATAGTGGAAGGATGTTTGTCTGGTCACCATAGAGAAAGCAATGTCAAACATCCTGTCCGTGGCACGATAAGGGACGGGGATGAGAAGTGGAGATGGGGCTCTGGGGGGAGGCACTGAGAAGCAGCTTGTTTAAATAACTTGTGCAAGTTTGGCAGGGAGGAGATATGAATTATTTCTGCAGAAGTTAGAGCCTGCCCCACATTCAGGCCGAGCAGACATCTGAAGAGGAAACATCCTGCACACCAGGCTGGCTGATCCACACACATTTGATAGCTCACACTGTGTGGGCTGGAAATCTCTGCTGACTCCCTCAGAGGGAGGGAGGCTCTGCAGGGAGACCTGGACAATTTAGAGAACTTGGCAATTACCAACCATATGAAGTTCTACAAGGGAAAATGCCAGATTCTGCACTTGGGATGGGGCAGCCCTAGATATACAAACAGGCTGGAACATGAGATGCTGGAGAGCAGCGCCACAGGAGGGGACCTGGGGGTCCTGGTTGACAGGAAGGTGAGTCAGCAGTGCCCTGGAGCCAGGAGGGACATCTGTGTCCTGGGGGCATCAGGCCCAGCGTCACCAGCTGGTCAAGGGAGGGGACTGTCCTGCTCTGCTCTGGCCTGGGGTGGCCTCACCTCAAGCCCTGAGGGCAATTTTGGGCACCACAATTATGAGAGATATTGAAGAGTGTCCAAAGGAAGGCAATAAAGATGGTGAAGGGCCTTCAGGGGAAGCTGTATGAGAAGTGGTTGAGACTTGATCTGTTCATCTGGAGAAGAGGAGACTCATCACAGTCTACAACCTTCTCCTGAGGGGAAGAGGAGGGAGACACTGATAGCTTCTCGGTGGTGACCAGGGACAGGACCTGAGGAAATGACCTGAAGTTGTGTCAGGGCAGAGTTAGTCTGGAGATCTTTGGGGGTTGGAGATGATCTTTAAGGTCTCCTCCAAGCCAAGCCAAGCCAAACCATTCTGTGATTGTGATCTTTACCCTCACTTGTGCTCTTCTCATGACTTGAGCTGCCCCAGCTGCCAATGACACAATCAGACACATGTCAGAGTGAGATCACAGCAGCCTCTGTTCCCCTCCTCTCCTGCAAGTGGAGAACCAAGGCCACGCACTGGGAGCAGCTGATTCCAGTGCCAGAGCTCGGGGTGACCCCGAGAGCTGGGACTCAGCACAGGGATGGATGGAGGGACCCACAGGGCAGCTCCTGCAGCCTGAGCAGCTTCCTAGAAAGCTCCATCACGTCCTGATGGAGATGGGAGCTGTGGACTCACCTCAGCAGCTCTCCTGTGGTCATCCTCATTGTCCAGCAGCCGGACATCCACGCCCAGGCAGCGCAGGTAGCGCCCCAGCCCCTGCAGCATGTTGTCACAGACCACGCTGAACTGCTGGGGTGAGATGGGGGCAGGGGGGCCTGAGGGCTCCGTTCTGGCTCCTGGGCATTCCTGGAGAAAGGCAGGAGATCCATGAGGAGCAGAAGGCTGATTCCCAGTACATTTGTGTTTTTCCTCCCTGCATTTGCTCAGCCACATCCAGCCGCCTCCTTCCACCTGTGTCAGCACCTCCCCTGCTCTGCAGCACCTCCAGATCCTCCTCCCCATCCCTCCCACACGGCCATCCCCACCTGGGCAGGGGCAGAAGATGATGGGGCTGATTCTCAGTCCACCATTCTGTCCCTGCCCTGCAGCCTTTCCTGGAGAGTGCCAGCCTGGCTCCAGTGCTCTGCACACTCTCATCTTCAGCAAGTCACAGGAACACAGGCAAGGCTGCTGCTCCCCTAAATTAGTCTGCAATTAAATATGTGCCAAAGCTATGATTTGGGACAGACAGAGGGAGAAACAGGTAGACAAAGCAACCACGTCAACTCTGTTATCTCTGGAAGGTTAAAAATAGGCAGAGACTGAATTCTGTTTGTTTTATTTCAAATGTCTGCTGCTGGGGGAGTTCCTGCACTCGGAGGACTTTGGCTTTGGGAGGCTCCCAGAAGTACAATAGCTAAATTCACGGAGAAGGGAAGTTATTAAGGGACTTTCAATGTCCAGCTTTTGACTCCAGGAACTTGGATCAGCTGGGATGACTGAAGGACACTGCCAGCAGCTCTGCAGGAGCTGGCCCCAGGCTGGGAACGCTGTGGCACACCAGGCAGCTCACCTGGGCTCTCCATGGGAACCAGCTCAGCTCCAGGAGCAGCACTGGTGTGATGCTGCAGCTCCCAACAGCTGCCTCCTTCACCAGGGCTGTCAGCAGCTCCTGCAGGGTCTGTGACACCAGAGCACGGTGACAGGGGATGGAGCTGTCCCCTGCAGCTGAGGCAGCTGGAGACACGAGCCCTGGCTGCTGCTGCTGCTGCTGCTGCTGCTGCTGCTGCTGCTGCTGCTGCTCAAACAGATGTGCAGGAGCTGCAGCTGGCTCTCAGCTCTCAGCCAGTGTTCATCCTGTGGCCAGCACTGTCATACAGAGCTTTTCTCTCACGTTTCATGCCAGCAGAGAGACAAAAGGTCATAAAGAACAGTCATGAGCCCCAGTTCAGAAAGACTGGGACAGAGAGCTTGGAGTCCTGCAGGATGCAGCCAGGAGAGCTCTGCTTTTCTTGGTGTCCCAGTCCAGGTTTTACCAACGGCCTCTCAGCTGATGGATTTGACTGCACAGAACACAAAGATGACCCTTGGGTTTCCAGGGTGATGGAAGCCTGAGGTGCTCATTTTTCCCCCCAGCTCTGCTGTATCACACAACATTCCCAGGAGCTGCACAGGGAGCAGATCTGTGTTCTCCTGCTTGCTGAAGGCCAAGGGATGCTGCACATTTCCACACAGGTGGGCACAGCCATGGAAGGGACACTGGTTTCACTGCTTTCCACACACACTTGGGGCTCCCCAGGATGCACAGACACACAGGGTGAGTCTTCTCAGGCAGTAACAAAATGGGATTTGTGCCAAGGTTTCCATAGGTGCACAAACCACTGGATGGTTCCCTTTTAAATGTAAAACTGAGAGGCACCACTCACATTCCAAGGTACTTGAGCAGAGTCCCACAGCTCTGGGGGAGCTTTGAGGCTCTGCCACAACACAAACTCCTGGAAGAGGCCTCTCATGGAATGTGGTGGTGGGCAGGGAGGCAGAGACAAGCCTTCAGCAGAAAGGCATTTCTGATGGATCATTTGCTTTTAACTTTGCAGACTTCTTCTCCAGACACAATAAAGGAGATATTCCCAGTGTGAAAGCAAGGTGTGGAAGCTCAGTGAAAAACAAAAGCAAGGAAGGAAGAGTTTTGGAACTTTGGCCACAGAATCCAAACCCAAAATGTGGAAGGAGCATTTCCACGAGCAAGGCTCACAGATCTGCAGCCACACTGTGCAAAGAGAAATGAACCTCCAAGTGCAGGGAGAGCTGGAGCCAGGCAGGCCAAGGAGAGAGCAGAGTGTCCCTGGAGGGAGGGGTGAGGAGGATGTTTGCTGCAGGAGTCTGAGAACAGAATGCCATCACTGAATGGCATCACTGAGAGCAGCAGTGGGCGATTGCCAGGGGTCCTGAGCAACAAGCAGCTCTTTAAAGATGTTTACAAACCTGCCCAGAAGGTGATGCTGCCTCTTGTTTATTCAGCTGCTTCTTTGCTTTGGGTTTTTTGCTCTGTTTTCCCACCAGACTTTCTGCCAGGTCTGAACCCAGACCGAAGCTCTCGGGGTCCTTGCAGAGCCTCTTGTAGATCTCCAGCAAGCAGTAGGCATCTGAGGCTGCAGGGCAGAGAACGTGAGCATCAACTCATTCTAAAGTAAACCAGAGGCTTTCCTGAGGCAAGCAAGAGCCCCCACCTTTGTACAAGCCCCTGTGAACAACTGTGAAGCTGCAATCCCTCAGCTCATGCCCTCAGCCCCAGGACTGACTCGTCACAGCAGAACCCACAGTCAGGGGTCAAGGCAGGAGCTCCTGAAGACAGACAGGCTCTGCCATCCCCACTCTAAGCCAATAATCCAATAATAATCCAATAATAATCCAATAATAATCCAATGCCAACTGCAGTGTGGCTCTTCCAACCACCACAGGCAGCTCCAGCCAGCCCCTGCTCCTCAGCACTGCCCACAGCTTCTTATCACACCTCTCGAGGGGAAGGGCAGCTCCCCAGAATGGAACACCTGAGCAGGAGATGGAACACCTGAGCAGGAGATGGAACACCTGAGCAGGAGATGTAATATCTGAACAGGAGATGGAACACCTGAGCAGGAGATGGAACACCTGAACAGGAGATGGAACACCTGAGCAGGAGATGTAATATCTGAACAGGAGATGTAATATCTGAGCAGGAGATGTAATATCTGAACAGGAGATGGAACACCTGAGCAGGAGATGTAATACCTGAGCAGGAGATGCAATACCTGAACAGGAGATGGAACACCTGAGCAGGAGATGCAATACCTGAGCAGGAGATGCAATACCTGATCTCAGCTGCCCACACTCACTGCCCTGTGCTGCTGCTCCCTGCAATGGCAATGGGAGAACTCTCCCAGCCAGTCTGACTTGTCCCAGTGATTAATTTTTGTGAGAACTGTGTCAGCTTCAGGGACAGTCGAATTTAACAAAGGGCTGGTTTGCATCAGCAGGCTGCCCTTTGATGCACCAGGAAAGGATTTAGACCCAGACTTTTGACTCTGGGGTAATCAGCAATAAACTCTGTGGGTCCCTCCAACAGCCCTGAGTCTGTGCTGCAGTTTCTGACACCACATCTACCTGTTCCAAACCCAGCTCTAGCAAGCACCTCACTGTGACAAATGAACACAGCATTTGTTTCCCAGGAAGGCTGTGAAACGAGGCAGAAGGAAGTGGACTTTCCTCCTTTCAGTTACTGAGATGAGTTTCCACTGAGGTGATGTTTCATCAGACCAAATCTGCAAAGCACAGGAATTCCTTCCTAAGGGAAATAATGAATCACTGGACAGTTTAAACTTCAACCATGACAGTCATGTCCTCGAAAGGACAAACAAAGCATGTGCTGACTCCTCTGAACAGGAACTAATCTGCAAAGCCATTTTCTTCCTCTGCTGCTTAACAGCTTTCCTGGGACAGAGCAGCCCAGCCCAGGCTGGGCAGCTGCAGGAGCAGCAGGGCCAGACCTGCATAGAGGATCTGCTCCTCCCGCAGCGGCCGCTTCTCCCAGTTGGAAAGCTGCTCTGTTTTATCCAGAGGCTTCCCCAGCACGTGCTGCACCAGGAGGCTGAGCCCCTTCTCCGGCTGCCTGAGCCCTCTCTGCTCGTGGCTGTGCTCTGGGGATAGTCCATCCTCCTTCTGGCCGTCCTTGCCCCGCTGCAGCTGAGGAAACAAAGAAGACAGAGACCACCAGGTTATGGAGCAGCTCCCAAAGCACCTCCTGCTCCAGCTGGGGCCAGGCACAGCCCCATCACATCCACCCTGTGCCTGGCAAACTGAACCCCGAGGGCTGGGATGGCACCAGATAAACATTGGGTTATTTAACAAACACAATTCTGGAGAGAAATCTCTTCCATAGCCAAGGAAGGGCAAAAGGACAAAAGGACATTCTTGTTCAGCCCTGCAGCAGAGCAGCAGGGACAGGATGAGGCTCCTTAGGGGTCTGCAGGGTGCTCCCCATGCTGGAGGCTGCTGGGCTTCCACTTCAGCACCTTTCTCCTGCCAGTCCCGCTGGGAAAAGGCATTTCTGTGACACCCTGGGCAGCAGAGCCCTCCCTGCAGCTGCTCTTCCTCACTTAAACTGAGGCAGTGGCTGTTGGCAGCTATGGCAGCCCCTGCAGCACTTCCCAGGTCAAGCTATCAATCCCAAAGACCTGCTCCACCTCAACCCAAGCCTCACACACACTCTGGACATGTTACCCATTAAAATGATTGTGCTGAGAGCTCCTGTGTGCAAACCCAGGGACAGCTGTGCTTCAGCTGAGCAGAAATTCCTGTGCTGAACCCACCAGCAGCCCCCCAGGAACATCAGAGTTCTGTACAAATCATTAACTCCATCATATCTGCCTCAACAATGCATGACCTTGGAGTAGCAGAATTTCTACAAGAACTTCCTCCTCCTAAGTGTGTGGAACTTGTGCTCAGAAACCTTGTCCTGGCTGAATGGAGATGGGTCTCCAAGAGCTTTTTACAGCTTTTATAAAGTCTATGAAAAAGCTGTCAGTATCACAAGCTTTAACTTTTTAATTGATGAAAACAAAATACTTCTTCCTTTACAGAATCCCAACACCTCCAATCCTCTAAATGGTCTCTTTATTCATGCAGCCATCTCCCTGCCAATCCTGGGTGCAAACAGACTGTGCAAGCCAGTGCTGTGGACCCAGGACAGTGATCCACCACACATTTCCCACGTCTCCATGTGCTCATCCTTACTTGTTGGTGCAGTGCAAGGAGATCCAGCACTCCCTGCATTTGCTTCTCCGTGTCTCCCAGAGCAGAGCACGTGGCTGCAAGGCTGCTGAGGTCTCCAGACATCCCATAACCTGGAGACAAAAAAAGCCCAGACACGTAGGAAAACTCAAATTACAGTTAATGCACTGCAGCTTCTTCTAGTTCAGGGTCAAAATGCTGACAAAATATTTATAAGCATTGGTGGGAAGATGGTTCAAACAGGGAGCAAGACTGACTCCTGTCTCTTCTGTTCCAAAGAGACACTCCAGAAGATCCAAGGAGAGAGATGGATGAAAAATGCTGAGTTTAAGATAAACTTATTTAAAATTTTGGGAAGTTATTTATGAATTTGCCCTTGAAATCCAGGCAGCTCCTGAAAAAAGCCTCCAAAAACCCTGCAGGGTAATTCAGAGATCTCTGGTGTCCAGCACAGCAGCTCTGGGACAGGGACAGCTCTGCACACCAGAGTTACCTGAAGCACTGAAGGTTGGGTGGCAGCTGGGGATTAGTACAGAGCTAGGACAATCCCAAGTCTGAGAGTGCAAGTTCAATCAGGGATCTTGGATCTGAGCTGGAATGGGGAGATAAAACAGCTGGAGCTGGGCCAGGCCAGGCTCCGGCTGCAGAGCAGGGCAAGGTTCTTCCCCCAGAGGCTGCTGGCACTGCCCAGGCTCCCCAGGGAATGGGCACGGCCCCGAGGCTGCCAGAGCTCCAGGGATGCCCAGGGTGGGATGTTGGGGGGTCTGGGCAGGGCTGGGAGCTGGGCTGGGTGATCCTGGGGGTCTCTCCCAGCTCAGGGGATTCTGTGGTTCTCTGATCCTGGAATTCTGCCATTCCCAGTCACTCCTTCCTGGCCTGGCAGTGCCTGGACACTCAGGGTTACAACAGCTGCTTCCATGGCAAGTGCATTTAGGGAATGACAACACCAAGAGGATCGAGAAATGACAAATTTGACAAAAGAGGATGTGTGAAGCCCTGAGGTGGGGAGGAGAGAGGGGTGTTACCTAGTTTAGTGATGGCTGCATCTGAATAGAGCATCTGGATGAAATGGGGGAGCTTCTCCTTCTGCCCCTCAGCCTCAGCTTGCTCGAGGAGCCGTGGCAGGTCCAGCAGGAACACCTCATCCTCCAGGGCCAGCTGCAGGAGGGCAACACGGGGCTTCCCCACCATGCCAAAGGACGGCTTCCACTCCATGTCCACACCAACCACCTGCCCAGGCTGCAACACAGACACTTTCTGCAGCCAGAGCCTGCCTGGGCTCGAGAGCAGCCCGGACAGTCTGTCCAGGACATGAGCATTTCCCTCCCAGCACCTGCAGCTCTTGGTGCAGAGTGCCACAGACACAGGGAGCTCTCACAGCACCTGTGGCACCCACAGGAACCTTCCCTGGCACAATTCCCAGCACCTTTCCCCAGAGCAGAGCAGCCCAGAGAGCTGTTCCTGGCTTAGGGAGGCTGCAGGGGATGGCAGTGGCCACATCCAGCTCTGTGTGTCAGCCTGACATGGAGCCCCAGCTCCCTGAGCTGCCAGGCCAGCCCCAGCTCACCTGCAGCACCTTCTCCCAGCACTGCAGCGTCTCCTCCCACGTCTGCAGAAAGTGAATATTTTCCCGTGGAATAGGAAGCTGGTAACAGTCCTTCTTCTTACTGGCCTCATAATTATCTGCTTTTGTGACCTCTTCTACCCTGCACAGAATCAGATGCAAGAGTTTGAAGCTATGGAAAGCCAGGAGGAAATCCTGGATTGGAGCAAGAGGGGTAAGTTTTACTCCCCTTACTTCACCTGGACCCTCTCTTTCCCCATGACACTCAGCTCTTTTCCAGAGAAAAGGAACTAAATCTGCCCCTTGGACAGATCATACATTTCCAGATAGTCTCTTTCCCATGGAGACTGGAAATTGTTCATTATTTGGGAAACTATTGGTAACCTTATGTTTGGGAGTCTGTGTGGCCAATTCTGCAGCAGAGCAGCTCTCCCTGCAAACACTCCTTCCCGTGGTTTGTGTGCATGGGCAAGTCAATATTTGTGTAAAATATTTCATGAAGGTGTGCAGCCTCAGGTCCCCAGGAATGTTCTCAGCTGCAGAGCTCAGGAGCCCTGTGTGGTGTGAGCAGGGACAGATGATGCCATTGCTGTGCTGGTGCCACCGTGTTGTGTGCAGTGTGAACTCCCTCTGGAGCCTGGGGCTGTTACTCAACAGCCAGGGCAGCCAGACTGCTTCATGGAGCTCCAGGGCTCTGCTGACTTTACAGCAGCCACCACAGCAGGGACCATGACTGGATGAGGAAAC
>NC_031785.1:10062612-10064308 GCF_001522545.3 Parus major | reverse complement strand
ATCTCTGGGTGCACAGTCTGCCTCAGCCACCTGTAGCCACCCCCTTGTGTTTTGAGGGTGATTGCATCTGTGTTGCATTTCCTGAGATGACAACAAGCTCAGATCTGCACCAGGAGAAAGAGATCCACAAAACCAGGATCCCTGAACATGAACTGTGAGACTTCCCCAAATCATCAGCATTAAAAAAAAAAATAATTAGTAAAAGTTTGACAGATCTGCAGTCACCTCAGACAAACAGATTTTGATCTGGTAGGGGAAGTTTCAGAACCCCCAGCGGCATGAAGCAATCTCACAGAGCTTCTGTGTACTCAGGATGAGTTTAAAATGCCCCTTTCACAAACATTTCCAGGCTCATGACAAACAAGTGCAGCGTGTGCAGGGTCACAGGGGGATCCGAGTAGGAGGAAGCCGCTGCAAACTTCTGTCCCCGAGGACGCATCACGGCAGGCGATTTTAAGCCAATCTCCAGCGTTTGAATGACAAACAATCTGCATGGGAAAGGCAGCAATGAGGGCTTTACCTGTGCAGGGTGTGCAGGTCCTGCAGCTCCTTGGCCAGCGGCCGGGGCAGCATGTCGGGGGGCAGGCGGCAGTGGAGCGCCCACCGCGCCGCCCCGCGCGTGTCGCAGTGCCGGAGCAGCGACTGCAGCAGCTGTCCTTGGAGCCAGCGATTGTCCCCAACCGTGCTCTGCAAGGCCAGGGAAGGGCAGCTGTCAGCGCAACTTCCATCCTGGGCAGTTCTCCCCTTCCCAGGAGAACAACCCTCCTTGTAAAAACCTCATTCATTCCTTAACTGTAGTCTGAATCGCCCCTGTTTATTTCAGAGCCATCAGCTCTTGCTCTGTTAACAGGTCCTGCTAAAAGCTCTGTCCCCATCTCATTATTGGCCCTCTTTAAGTACTGAAAGGGCTCCCTGGAGCCTTCTCCAGGCTGAGCACCCCCAGCTCTCCCAGCCTGTCTCCAGAGCAGAGGGGCTCCGGACCCTGGAGCATCTTCTTGGGACGGCTTTTTTAGGACAGACATTCCTGTGTCCCCAGGGCAGATGGCGGTGTGGGGTCTCCTCCATCCTTGGAAGTATTTGCACGGATTGTTGGGATTTCCAGTCATCCATAGGTGGCAGGGAAGCTTTCAGAGCCAGGAGAGGGCTGACACCAGCCTGCACCAGCTCCTCCCCAGCCAGCCCACAGGTGCTGCAAACACCCGGAACCCCCACAGCAACTTCTCCTCTCTGACCCACTCATGATCTGCCTTGAAGTTAATCCAGCAGAAAGCTGCTAAGACAAGCTGAAACCCTGTGTGGTGGCCCAGGACCTGTGGCTCTAGGACTGGCAAAGGAGAATTTCGGAGTGGAACGCTGAGATGTGCGCTGGAAGCGGTGCATGCCCAGGATGCCCGGGGCACAGAGCCGCTCCCAGGGAGGGCAGCGCTGCCCTGCTCGGCTGGGTGCGAGCCTGTGGCCATGGGGCCTCATTCCTCACATTCCTCCTGCAACTAAAAGGTGAGAATTTCTCTTCAAAGCAGACACAGAGATCAGGAAACAAATCTGCCGATGGCCCCAAGGTAAAAAGGAAGGGAAACAGAGAGCGAAGGAGAAAAAGGAGTAAATAAGGAATGATCCCCGACCAGAGCTGTGGAGGCTCAGAACAGCTGGCAGGGATCTGACAGCCCAGGCAGCAGCAGCTCCCAAAAACTGCTCC
>NC_031785.1:10054935-10062117 GCF_001522545.3 Parus major | reverse complement strand
CAGCACTCTGGCACAGGGCACAGCACAGCTCTTCTCGGGGATGTGTGCAGGAACAGTTTTGGTGCTGTTCCAAGGGGCTGGGGGCACAGCAGGAGCCAGGGGGAGCAGGGCAGGGCTCCAGCAGCTCTGCAGGTACCGAGGGGAAGGGGCAGGAGAAGGACAGGACATGTTCTCCTGCTCGTGATTCTGGCTGTGCCTCTGTCCCCTCTCTGCCTTCTGTGACTGAGCTCAGCCGAGCACTGAGCAGTGCAGAGGGGCTGACTGAAGCCTCCTGCACATCTGCCAAGCCACTTCTGAGTCCTTCCCACAAAGAACATATTTTCTTACTAACACTGCAGAGCAATTCCCTCTTCTTGCTCCCCCTGTGTCCATCCTATTGTCTTCCAGTCTTTTTACTAAAACACAAACTCTTTGGTCTTGGAGCTTTCTTCAGTTCACCCTGAGTCAGTTCTGAATAAATCTCACTGTGGCAGCTTTATTTCTGGGAATAACGAGGTGCAGATTTTTTTTATATTACTTTAATGATAACAGATTTCTTCTTTCAACCACAAAAAACAACTCTGTAAAGAAGGTTAATCTCTCCAGAGATATCCCATCTTGTATTCTGAAACAGAAAATAGCTTTGTTTGTTTACTGAAAAAAAGAAAAAGCCCAGCATTGCTCTAAAGGGGAAAGGCTTCCACCGCAACAGCTCTGCAAGAGGCAAGAATGTGGAAAGCTTGGCCCCAGAAGATGTGGGCACAGATGCAGAGAGCAATGTTTCAGCAGGGATGACATTTCATGGGCTTTGCTGTCAGTAAATGAACACTCCTCAAGAGGAAATTGGCAGCGCTGTTCTGATCAACATCAGCGGCACCTCTGAGCAGGAAAAGATTCTGTAGAGGCTTCTTTACATCCCTCCTGGAATTCTGGACATATCATACATTCTTTACTCCAGAGGAGCCCACAGAAACCCCTGACACCAACAATAATCCACCATTAAAGCTTTCCACAGCGACGGCTGCAGATTTCCTACCTGTGAATCCACAGAGCTCACACCAACCACACAGGGCAAGCTCAGCAACGTCCTGACCTTAACCCATCAACCTTTCTCCATGGGTACCAATCATTTTGGAACCAAATATCCAATATCTCCCTTGGAAATCGCTCTGTCCAGCCCTAGATGGGTTTTATCTGTATGTGTTAAGCTACATTTCAGTCCCAGCCAATTCTGCCCTTTGCCTCAGCATCTTTTCCCAAAGAGGGACGTTATTCACACCACTGACACTGGCTATTTGCAGAGTCAGATTTTAATTTAACTTTTGAATGTCTTGGCCAATTTCCCCTGTTTTCAAGTGCTTCCAGAATCAACAAAAACCCCTCCTGCTAGTGTAGAGAAAATGTCAAGGAGAATATTTTAGAGTCAGCAATTTTAAAAGGGGAAAAAGAAATCCAGACTTGAAAAGGACAAACCCCTGTGAGCAGTGGAGGGCACTGACAGCACTGCTGAGCTCCCTGTGGTGTGGCAGGTACAGACACCTGTGCTTGAGCATTCCCTGAACATGCCACTGTCACTGCAGTTTTATTGTATTTGTGCTCCAGGTTTCTGTGTCAAAGTTCCCATCATTTGTGCTGCACGGGGAGATGCTGCAGTGCCACCATCAGATGTCACTGAAGGGAACTAACTGAAGTGTCAGGGTGGAGCTGGGACCCTCAGAGCCAGCTCAGACCATGGCACAGCCTGTTCCCTGCAGGGAGGGGGATCCTGCCCTCTGGAGATCCTGGAATCCCAGAATGGTTTGGGCTGGAAGAGAAAACACATCCAGAGCCACCCCAGCCATGGCAGGGACACCTCCCACTGTCCCAGGGTGATCCAAACCCATCCAGCCTGGCCTTGGGCACTGCCAGGGATCCAGGGGCAGCCCCAGCTGCTCTGGGCACCCTGTGCCAGGGCCTGCCCACCCTGCCAGGGGAGGATTTCTCCCTCTTGTCTAATCTAACCCTGCCCTCCTTCAGCTTGAGGCCATTTCCCCTTGTCATGGCACTGTCAGCCCATGTAAAATCCCTCTCCCTCTTTCCCACAAACCCCCTTCGAGTGGTGGTGGGATTAGCACTGCCCTGCATTCCCCAGGATCTCTCCACACAGACCAACAGCTTCCCAAGGATCTCCCAGCTGAAGAACACCCAAGATCTCATTTACCCAGAACACAGGATGGTCCTGATCACGCTCAACAATCCTGCACACAGATCCAAACACATTTCCTGCACTGGGATTCCTTCCAAATTTTTGTCAGGCAGCCCTCGAGGGAAGTAATTAATTTTCAACAGATGAAGTCATCGTGTCTCCAAAATCTGCTGCAGCTGCCACAGATGTGAGCAGGTACAGAGCAGAGGGAAAGAACCAACACAGCTTTCAGAGGCAGAGCTGGAGAGAGAGAATTTTCAGAATCACCGAGGAAGAGGCTGATACATTTCCTTCAGCACATTGTTGGACATCCTCTGCAGGCTGTCATCCTTCACCCAGCTCACAGAGCCTCAGCAGCTCCATGGCACAGACACCTCCCTGCACAGAGATGAAAGGCTCCAAACAGGGGTGAGGATCCACTGAAGTGAATCTGCTGTGATCACTCCCACACTTCACTTCAGTAGAGGACAGCAATGTTTCTTGGCTGGAGAAAGCAGAAACCCAAACAGAAATGGAGGAGGGAGCATGGAATGTCCTGAGCTGGGGGAGACCCTCAAGAACCAGAGAGTCCAACCCCTGTCCCTGCCCAGACCCCCCAACATCCCACCCTGGGCATCCCTGGAGCTCTGGCAGCCTCGGGGCCGTGCCCATTCCCTGGGGAGCCTGGGCAGTGCCAGCAGCCTCTGGGGGAAGAGCCTTGCCCTGATCTGCAGCCCAGAGCTCCCAAACAGATATTCAGCAGGTTTAAGAGGGAAGGTGCAATACTCTACAGGGACATTGTTGGCACTGACACTTGAGGACAGGCTCACAGTACACAGTGAGATAACAAAACTCCTCCTGACACTGATCCCACTCCCCACTGACTGAAAATACTGTCCCAGGAAATCTGCCCTCACTGCCCAGCTGGCCCAGAAGGTTCCAGGGAAGGGATCTCATCCCATTGCTCCTGTCACTGCAGACTTCAGACACCCCCAGGGAAAGGAAGCCTGGGGCTGTGCTGGGACCAGTCAGCACTGCCTGACACTGTGGGGACTTTCCCAGATCATAACTTCTTATTTTAACCCACAATTAACTCATTTTCCTCAATTACATCCCATAACTCCAGGTACGCTGATACACGGAATCACAGCTTGTTCTCACCTCCACTGAGCTGGCCAGGGAATGGCACAGGTGTAGCTCTGCAATGAGCTGTAGTGTCCCACTGTCCCCATTAAAATAACCTTTGTTTGAAAAGCAACTGCATGACATCCATAACCCCCCAAAAACAATTACATAGCAAATAGACTAAGGCAACTTTACCCCACTTGCTTTTCAGATTTAATTTCTTTTTCCTTCTCTTCGGTGTGAAGTGTCCCCTGAGGGTCTGTGCCTCCTCCCTAAATCCCTTTCTCACAACCACTGCAGAGGCACCTTCTGAATTCCAGTCTAACCCTGGCCCTGTTGAACATTACTCATCCCAGGGATCAGCAAAGGCCCAAGGACTTGGTGTGAATACATAAGCCCCAGATTTCTGATATGCTTCCAGATTTCCCACACCTTGGTCCCACGATGGCAGGCTGGAGATGTTTTCTGGGAGCTCTCCAGCACTTGGCAAGGCTGGAGATGAATGAGGATGGGGAAATGGGCCAAGCTCTTTCAGAGGAGAGTGGTGTGTTATTATCACAGTAGATGCTTTGTCTGAGGCCAATGACACAGTGCACTGAAGACAAACTGGCAGCCCTTATCTTGCCAGTGTATTTTGCAGCAGCATTTATCTCCGTGCCTTTTGTCGTGGTGTCACACACAAATAAAGTGGCAGGGCCAAATCCTGCTCTCCAGTTTAAGGAACTGGAGCTGCTGCTGAGCCTCTCTCAGCCTGAGCCTCTTGTGACCAGACATTGCTTCTCTGGGCTCTCAGAAGGTTTTTACAATCCAGGCACTTCCATGAACGTTCTCCAGAAGTCACCATCCCAGAACTCCACTCCAGTTTGTATCCTGGAGCTTGCAAAGGAAAACCCAGCTCTGTGCTAAGCTCTGGGGCTGCCTGTCCAGGCTGAGCATTCCAAACCCCAGCTCAGCAGCAGCGTGTGCCATGGACCTGTGCTGCAGGATCTGTCTGCAGGAATTCCACACTGAGGAATTCCATGAGCTGCCAGAGCCACTGCACATCACCAAGGGCTGCCAAGGAGTGAAACCACTGTTCTTCTGTGCTTCTCTGGGGGCTGAACTCACAGGGTGACACCTCAGCTGCCTTTGGGATGTGCCTTTTTGGAGCACATCCACTGCCCTGGCGAGATAAACCAGAGTGCAATTAACCCACAGGAACTGTTCCCACACCAGTCATGTGCATCATGAGAATCCACAGACCTGCTGAGGAAAAAACTCTCCTCTTTTCTATTCAGGAAAGCCTTCAAAATAAACAAGCAAAAATCCTGACAAGTGGAATACTTGCTCAGAAGCACAAACTCTTCCCATCGTTGGTGTGTGAAAAAGAGCTGCCCACGGGACAGACACGTCCACATGGACAAACATACCACTGATTTCTGTTTTGCCATGCCCAAACCTCCCTGGCTCAGAGCCAAAGCAATAATCAGTATCTGTGCAAGATCTTTCCCAAAAGCAAAGCCTGGCAGTCGATTTTTCTCTCCTTTAATCTCTTTTGATACACTTCAGCTCCTGGTGGTTTTTGTTCTGAAGAAGAAATGTTTGAGAGGGTTGACTGAATGAACTCTGAAATTCACACCCTGGCAAATTGGGCTGATTTCCTAAATCCATAATTACAACATTCCTCAGAGATATGCATTCTTTCAGAGCGAACAAGGGAAGATTAGTTTCCTGTTTCTTCCCATTTACATGACTTCTCTGTCAAGAGGAACTTTTTTTGTTTCTAAACAATCCTCTGTTTATGTGGTTCTCTTCTTGGCAGGGAACTGGGGAACTAATCTTGCCTAAAAGCATAATACAGCCAAACTATCAATTGCCAGCAGGCTGATTATCTGTGCAAGGCAGCTGATCTGCTGCTGGCCTCGGAAGGCAAGATCTATCAGTGACACTCAGGCAGGGACCCATCGATTACAGAGCGTTTCAAGAACCTGAGATGGTTTTTGAATGCTGGATTGTTTGACTGCTGCCTGGAGAAGGAGGGCAGAGGGGTCTGTGTGTGAGTGAAGCTGAGAACCTGGTGCCACTGGGCAAAGGGACCCTGCACAGCTCTGGCAGCAGTGGCTCCTGCCATGGGGCTGCAGGGTCAGCTGTAAACTCAGCACATTCAAACCCTGCTGTTTGCTTTGGTTCCTGTCACCAAATCCCTCCTCTCGTCCTGTGCTACCCTGGGAGCTCCGTGTCCCCTTTCCCCCTGCCTTCCCCTGCTGGGCTGCACGGGCCAGGGCTCCTGCCAGGGCTCCCTTGGTCCTGGAGCAGAAGGAACATGAGGATTTGCCTGTGTGAAGTGAGCCTGACCTCATTTTTATTCTGTGGGATACAAACAGGAGCTGGGGGGTTCACCTGAGAGAAGAGAAGGCTCTGGGGAGAGTTTGTTGTGGCCCTTTGGGACCTGAGAGGAGCTTACAGAAAACAGTGACTTTATACAGAGGCAGTGACAGGGTGAGGAGGAACAGTTTTAAACTGACAGAAGGGAGATTTTTATCAGATATTAGGGAGAAATTCTCCCTGGCAGGGGAGAAGGTGTCCCTGTCCATGGCAGGGGGCTGGAACAAGATGAGTTGTTAAAAAGTCCCTTCCAGCTCAACCCAGTCTGGGATTCTGTGACTTTTGCCCTGTACTTGCTGCACTTTGCAGTCACTGTCAGGTACCCTGGACACCACTCTTGGTGCTGATTTTAGGGAGCTGCTGTGTTCCACACACTCCTATAAGGTTTTGCAGGATCATAATTCCTGAGCAGTTTCCCACTCCATGGATGCTTTTCCCACTTGGCAGAACTGAACCTCTGCCAGCACACCCCAGAGGAGCTGAGCAGCTCACTGAGGCTCTTAACTCCTTAATCTAACCCTGACCTCTCAACCTACAGCCATAAGCCAATTAGCTCTTCTTTATACCATACCAAATCTCCTTCTGATGAAGCTGTGCTGCCAAATGAATGCCTGCTAGTGACAGAAATGTAATTACAGTGCTTAGCAGCAGGCTGGCCCTGGCTGGTGGCAGGGGGCTAAGGTCAGAATGCATCTCTAATACACCAAAACAATTTAAAGGAGATTTTCCCTCCCCAGTGTGTTTTCTCCAGTTTCCTCTCTTCACTCTCCAGTCCTTAATTCATTTGCACATTAAGGCTATTTGGCCATCAACTTTAAGACTGAGGTCCTGAGCTTTCCAAGGATCCCCTGCCAATCCCTCCTTGAAGCAGAATCAGACACACAGCTCTGAAAATTCCCAGCCTGGCCCTGTGGATCCACACTTCAGTAAATGGGAGCTGATTTGCTAAAGTTATTGAACAAACATATCTTACATCACTCCAGAGAAGTCTTTGGCTGACTTTTAGAATTATTCTGGCATTTTTGACAATTTGGACAGCAAATGATGGCAGTTTGTCTTGGCTTCTTTGTGCATGCTGTAATATTACACCAGAATTCATCAGCATCTTTGTGCTTAACCACAATTTATTTATCTAGCAATGGCTGGATTTGTTATAAATAAAACCACTACAATTACAGTAGACACACCAGCCCTCCAAACCTTACAGAGAATTAACACAGCCTAAGCCATGCAGGAAGTAGCTGCAAGAATTTCCATTGAACTGTGCACGTCATCCTCTGCCAGACTCTTCCTGAGCTGGAACACACTGCAGCTTCTCCCCTGTGCTTCTTTCTCCCTCAGCAGCTGGGAGCTTGCCCACTGCAAAGTTCCCATTTCTTTTAGCAGAGCAAACTGCATCAGTTCAGCTGCAGGTCTGCCTGCTCTCTCCTGAGAGCAGAACACAGCTGCAGAGCTGAACCCCAGGGAATCAGAATATCCTGAGCTGGAAGGGAACCCCAGGGAATCAGAATATCCTGAGCTGGAAGGGAACCCCAGGGAATCAGAATATC
>NC_031785.1:10045979-10054910 GCF_001522545.3 Parus major | reverse complement strand
GAGCTGGAAGGGAACCCCAGGGAATCAGAATATCCTGAGCTGGAAGGGAACCCCAGGGAATCAGAATATCCTGAGCTGGAAGGGAACCCCAGGGATCAGCCAGTCCAGCTCCTGGAATTACAGAATGCTGTTCCTGATTCAGTCACAGATGTGCCTGTTCTCTGCACCAGCCCCATCACTCATCCTTTTGCTTTCCTGTAACCAGTGTTATTTCTAATCAATACATGTCCCCACCGACACACTGAACTGGAAAATGGAAGGAGATTGATACTTTTGCCTCCCACTTTTCCTCCTACTGCAAACTCTAGTTTGTCCATGGTTTAATATTCCCTTCAAACCACACTGTGGCTGTGTGCTCAACAGTGAATCCAAAGGAATTCCCCCAGTCCTGACTTCCCAGGAGGGACAGCAGACCTTAAAGCTGTGTCTGGTCCAGGTATAAACACCAGCTGTTCTGCAAAGGGGAAAAGGGAAAGAGAAATCCAACAGTCTCTTTTCTGCAATGGCAGCTGTTTGGGAGCTGCTTAGAGCTGTGGAAAGAGAAATGCAGTTCTTTTGCAGGTGGTTGCACTGGCAGGCAGGAGCAGGAGCAGCTCCTGTGCATTGACACAGCCCACCCTGGGCTCCAGGGGCTCAGCACCTCGGCAGCAGCACCTCTGGAGGGACCATGAACATTGATCTCAGCTGATGATTCCTCCCTCACACTCCTAAGGCCAACAAAACAATCATCCACTGTTTCAGTTCCTGCTAAAGAAGTCCCTGAGTACTCCCAGGGGACTCCACATGTTGGCTGGTCAAACTCCTTTGGGTTTCCACCTTCCAGGTAAAGAGCCAGTCTGGGTTTGACAGTGATGAAATCCATCCCATCCCCAACAAACACTCCAGCCACAGGGCAGGATGGCTTTGTGTGTGCAGCCCTACACTGAGAGACCTGGCACTTATTAATCACCCCAGAGCATCACCCCTGCCTGCAGAGCACACACTGCCTCATTCCCAGGACATCCAGCTCCTCACTCTACTCAAACAATTGAAATTTCCCTGAACTCAGGGGTTCCAGGGGACAACAGTGGATGTGGCTGTTTGTCCTTTCTCAGGCCTCCCCAGAGCAGGAGTCCTGGCCAGGTGTTCTGGCCACAAAACAAACCTTTGTAAAATTAAATGGCATTGTGCCCTTTGAAGTCCCTTTAAAAATTGCCTCCTTGAGTGTAGCAGCTTTTACATTTTATTGCAGAGGTAGCTGTGTTTTAATTGAGGTCAAAATGGTTCTGTACAGAATTTTGGCATCAGCCACTGCCATTTAGAAATGAATTGGTCAAATAAATGAGATTACATCAACTCCTTGCTGCAGTGCAAGGTAATTTACACCTATTAAGTACCAGGAATTGTCAATGTTTTCCCAATGGATTGCACAGAAAGAAAAGCAGATTTCTGTAAGCAGCATAACAACCCTTGAACTGCCCTGGAACTGGAGTTCTGCATTTCCTAGGAATTACCAGCATCTGACCCCTTCTCACCCACAGAAGGAGCTGGCACAGTTGATTTTCATGCTCAGAAAATTTAAAATAAATAAATTATCTCAGTGTCCCAGCTGGAGGAGGGCAGAGATCAGCTGCAGGCTCTCCCTGAGCAGAACATGGGAAACAGCTGCACCCAGAAATGCTTTCCTGGCAGGGTGGGCAGGCCCTGGCACAGGGTGCCCAGAGCAGCTGGGGCTGCCCCTGGATCCCTGGCAGTGCCCAAGGCCAGGCTGGATGGGTTTGGATCACCCTGGGACAGTGGGAGGTGACCCTGCCATGCCTGGGGTGGCTCTGGATGATCCCTCTCAACCCAAAGCAGTTTGAGATCCTGTGAGTCTATGAAGCTGTGAGTGAACTTTGAGCCATTCCCCCCATAAATAAAGTCCTGAATAATGTTCATTTTTGCACTAAAAACCAAAACTTGCTCAAAGATCCTCCCTTTCCCTGCCAGCAGCAGCCACCAGCCTGCACAGGTTGTTATTTCAGCTTCCTGGAGATGCACAGGCAGAGATTCCATCACTTTCAAGTGATGCCAGAGACAGGGATCTGTGATAGCACCGAGTCAGGCTGATAACAGACAAGTTTCAGCAGCACTCAGCTGATAATTACACACTTGTGAGAAATCCAGCAGTTGGCAACGAGCAGGAAATCCAGAGTGTGGAATCCTTAGGAAAGCAAGACAATTTTGCTCCCAAAGTGTTGAGGAAGTGCAGAACTGTGAGCAGGACTCCAACATCCAGAGCTGGGCATCCTAAAACATCTTCAAATAACCTCCAAGCAAACAGAGCAGGAGAGGAAATCCACACTCACCTGAATGTGGTCTGCCCAGTTCTCCTCAGTCATGGTTTTCTGGAAAGACAAAATCACTGCTGAGCCATCTGAGGAAAGGGAGGCTGTTCCATCCACCCAGCAAACTGGAAATGAGCCCCCCTCTCACCCACTGGATCACCTGAGGCCAAGGGCAGCACCTGGGACACCCAGGACACCTCAGGCTCTCCAGAGAGCACAGCAGAGCACAGCTTGCATGGGGGAATTCAGCTGAGTCACAGCACACAAAACAGAAAGTCCTGTGCAGTTTGTGCCCAGCCTGTTCATTCTGCAGCCATGGGGAGCCATCCCGAGGGCTGGGAGGGATTTCAGCCCCAAGGCTGAGCCTTCAGAATATAAAAATACAATTTTTCTCAACAGTCAAATCATGAAAAATCCTCTGGAATTCTGATATCTGGGAAAGGAAATTGATAATATTCCCATTCTAATGCAATTCAGAGGCAAACCTGGAGAGAAACTCGGGAGGGGAGCTGCTCTCCACTCTGCCAAGAGCTGCACAAGCCCCAGGAGCCTCACCCCAGGGCTGGCAGAGGAAACAGGGAGCAAGAGCCTCAAAGAAAACAACTCTGAGATATCCAAGCGTGTGATTTAAACATGAGTGAGATAAAGAACTGTTTAACCAGAGCTCAGACCCAGCTGAGAACGGCGAACAGAGAGCACCAAATGTACCTCAATGGGAGTAACTGGCCAGCTTAGATACTTTAAATCAAATAAATTCTCCAAAACAAAGGAAGTGGAAGGCCAGAGAGAGCAGAAGAGCAGATCAGGAATGGATTCCCTCTAAACAAAGAGCTGGGGAAGTGCTCTCTGCTCTCTGTGGGTGACCAAGCTCCCCCTGGGGTGTCACTGGAACCCGAGAGGATGAAGGGCTCCATCCTCCCCAGATCCTCAGGCAGGCACAGGGACAGATCTCAGCCTGCCCTGATGGATTGGAGCAGAACTTGAAACAAAACTTGATCATCAACCGTTGATACATTTTGATTGTCTCAATCAAGTTATTAGAAATGTAAATGTACCAAAAGTCCTCATTTCACACACACACAGCTCGTACCTCAACGAATCTCTTGTAGAAGAGGTAATTCAGGGTCCTCAAGTGCCGCTGATTTATGACATTAGGGCAGAGAGCTGAAAGAAGGAAAAACACATTGAAGTACACAGAATTTCCTGGAAGTTTTACTGTCTAGACATTACACTTTTCCTTCCCCGGTGTCAGACTGGGTTTGGGGAAGGCAGGATGCCCTGGCACTTGGGACAATGAGGGACAGACTCACACACTGTCAGCTTATCTCAGCTATAAACTGTTATTTACACTTTCATCCGTGATTAGCAATGCTAATTCTCAGGTCTGATATCTCTTCCAGCAGCCCTGAGCGATAAGATCCTCTCAGTCCTGTTCAATCTGCTCCACAGTCAATGACTTCACACCTTCAATGAGGCAGCATCCTCATAAACCGAGGCTGCATTCTTCGGGCTTTAATTGGAGCTGTGTTAATTCACTGGAGCCCGTGTGAACAGCTCGCTCAGGATGTAAACCTGAGCTTTCTGGATAAAACACAGATCCACGAGAGGCTCCCCAGCCATACAAAGAGGGTGGGGAATAGAGCTTTGCTGAGCTGGCAAGCCACAGTGGTTGTTATTATTTTTATTGCTGTCACCTTCATTAGATATGGCTGATTACGAGTGCAGAACCCAAGTTCCTCACACAGCACCTTGTTTTGAAATGCGGAGCGAGGAGAGATAACGAATGCAGATAAAAGCCAGCATGAGCACAGGTCTGTGCCAGCTCCTGCTGCCTGCACAGGGAACCTTCCCCAAAGCCTTGGGGGCTTTCATGTGGGGCTAAAACATCTCCCCGGAGCCAGAGAGAGCAGGAACAGAGATCAGAGAAACCTCTGGAGCCTCCCTCAGCACCACAGGAACACAAAGTGACTCCTCATCCCCCCGTGTGCCCCACACCGGGACCAGAGGCAGGAGAACAAGGGGAGATCTCTCATCCCAGAGCCTGCGGTCACAGGGGTGGGCACTGGTGTCCCCTGAGTCCCCTGGTGTCCACTGGTGTCCACTGGTGTCCACTGGTGTCCCCCTGATGTCCACTGGTGTCCCCTGAGTCCCCTGGTGTCCCCTGGTGTCCCCTGAGTCCCCTGGTGTCCCCTGGTGTCCCCTGAGTCCCCCTGATGTCCCCTGGTGTCCCCTGGTGTCCCCTGAGTCCCCTGATGTCCCCAGCAGCTCCTCTCGGTGCCCTACAGCCCCAGCGTTTCCACCTCAAACAGAAACAGCCAGAGCTGTTAGTTGAGAGTTAATCTTCCACGGTGTGACAAGGAATCCCTCCCCTGAAAGCATCTGAGGAAATGACTGCAATTATCCCACAGGATATTGCACCGGTAAATGTGGTGATCTTTCCTCTGGATATTGTCCCAAAATCTGGAGGGAAAATCATCAGCTCATGGAAAGGAACACTCTCTAAAGAATGTCAGATAATGTAAAAATTATCTAACTTAGGGTTTTCAAAGCTCTTGAGAAAGAAGGGTGGCATGACCCCTCCAGGCTGCCCTGAAGATCACTGAACAGCTTTTTCTTTCAGCTTCTGAGGGAAATGCCCAAAGCCCAGAACTGGCAGAGCTGGGGGAGCTGAAAGCTTGGATTCCATGTGGAAAAGGCACAGCTGTGTGCACATTTCATCTGCATTTCATGTGCTCACCTGGCCAGCTGTGGGGCTCACCTGCCCAGCTGTGTCCAGCTGTGCTCACCTGCCCAGCTGTGTCCAGCTGTGTCCAGCTGTGTCCAGCTGTGTCCAGCTGTGCTCACCTGTCCAGCTGTGTCCAGCTGTGTCCAGCTGTGTCCAGCTGTGCTCACCTGTCCAGCTGTGTCCAGCTGTGTCCAGCTGTGCTCACCTGGCCAGCTGTGTCCAGCTGTGTCCAGCTGTGTCCAGCTGTGCTCACCTGGCCAGCTGTGGCCGTGCACAGCCCTCTCCTGCCCTCTGGTGCCCGGCTGCGCGGGGCCGGGCGGTGCCAAGGACACAGAGGGCGATTTAAAGCCAAGGGGGCAGAGAGGGAAGGCTCCTGTGGTGTTGGGAAGCCTCGCTCGGCGCTGCCCCAGCCCCAGCAGAGCTCTCGGGCTCTCCTCTCCCGTCTCCCCCACCGGCACCGAGGAGCTCGGCACAACAGATGAGGCTGTTCCACTTCTCTCAGCTGGATCCTTCCCACCTCAGACTTGGGAATTGTCAGTGAGAAACATCGCTGAGCTGTCTGTGTGTCCTGAAACCACAGCAGGGAACAAACCCGGCCGTTCCCTCACCTCTGCCATCTGCTCTGGCTCCAACCTGCGTTTGTAAACTCCATCTCACAGGGTCTCCAAGGACTGTAAAGTAATTAGCTCGGAAAAGCTACAGGCTGGTTAAGCCAGAGCACTGCCCCAGGTGTGAGGAAAGACTCCATAAACCTCAATTTCCTCAATCACACACCACTTCTGCCCAGCTTCTTCCTTCCCCAATAAGGGCAATTAAATGAAATCCACACACAGTTTATGGGACACCTTTGGGACTGGGCAGAAAATCTCCCACTTCCCATGGGCTGTTTGGGAGTTAACAGCAATACTGAAATACAGCTCTGAAAAAGAACAGAACTAATCTAAGAGGACTGCTTTATTTTTTTGTTTTATTCCCCCTGAGATGTGAGATGTTTTTTTAATCAGGCCACCTCCTAACTGCTCTGGAACTCAGGGCTGGCAGATGCCAGGGGTGCTGCAGGTCTCAGGGACACCTCTGGGTGCTGGGCAGTCACTGAGGGCACTGGGAGCAGGCACGACTCAGCTCAGGCAGTGAAATCTCCAGCTCCATTTGGAGCTGCAAGAACTGAGTCACACACAAGTTTGTCTTCTCATAGGCAGAAACCTCATCTTTCTGCAGCCCTTCTCAGCAAAGCCACTTCCCTCCCTGCTGCTGCTCCCAGGGAGCCCCAGGGAGACCAAAAGCAGCATCAGAGAGCCCAGGTGAGGTGACAAGAAATGTGAGCTCTGCCTCACCACCAGTGCCTGGGGGAGCTGCTCACAACAAGAGAAATGAGCTTTCTTGGATCTCTACATTTTGCCCAGCCTGCTCACTTTTTCTAAGTGCTTTTGTAAGTACTTTGTACTTTTTTCCCTCCCAGTCAGACTTGCTTTCATTAAAGAATGGAGAAAGAACACCTAGAAACTCAGCAAAAGGGAGGGGAGATATGGGAAGACAAAGAAAGGCACATTATTCCAGCATTTCCCAACTCGGTGCAGCACGCCCAGCACCGAGGCAGCAATTCCTCTGCAGGTATTCATCCCCTTCCAAAACACTTCAAAGGAGACTGACAGGCAGAGTTTAGCAATGTGTGAATTCCTGCTGTAATTACACGTGGAATGATGTAAACAATCAACACCTCCTGTCCTGGATGGGACTGTGGGACTCACCCAGCACCGGCATCAGCTGCAGTCCAAAGCTGCAGCCTGCACAGGACAAAGGGTGGAAGGAATGGGATCTGCATTTACCCCAGGGAACCTCCTCACCAGTGAATGGCTGTGGAGGACCAGGAATTACCATGAATTCCATTGTTACCCCCATTATTATCAGCACCTACAGCATCACCAGATGGAAGCACACTGCATTCCAGAGTGCACCTGAGCCCAACACGTGCTCCTTTCCTAGATTTCTCTTTAATTATAATTTCTCACAATTTTGCATGTAAGCAGATACATCATTTCACCTTTACCATTATATCATGCCCTTGCAAGGTGCAGCTGTCATAAGGAAAGGGGAACAAGTCTTTTGTTTTTCCAGCTCATCAAAGACAACACAGCTGACAAAATGCCCAGCACTGGCAAGGAGGGGAAGCTACTGAAAACCAATGAACTCCTGGGAAGCTTTTAATTTCTAAATAAATCATTCCCACATGTCTAAGCTCTCACACAAATGTGCTGGCTTTAATTATATCTACTTCTCCTCCAGTGAGGGTTTGAAAAGTTTATCTTGTTAACTTTTGGACACCAGTGAAGATGGGAAGATAAATATGCAATAGTGTTGCTGACAGGTGTAACAAGCCCACAGTTTGTGGTTAGAAAAGCCTTTTCAGGCCAAGAAAAGAGAATTGCACACCTTGGGTTGATGATGGAAACCTCTGCAGGGTAAAAGCTAACAGTGCACCTAAAAGAGTCTGGTGCAAGGCCTCAAAGAGGAGGAAAAATCAACAATCCCCACTAAGAGCCAAAGCAAAGCAGATTTTGTTAGAGAGCTGCTGGTCCAGCTGCTGCTGAAGTGATGGAAAATGGGCCACTTCTCTTGCAAGGCTGTAGGAGCTTTACAATTCCCCCCACCAAGCCTAGTTTGTGCAGAGGATGCAGAGGGCTGTGAGGCTCCTGCTTCCCAAGGGTTATCTCCTCCCAGCTGCTGCACCCCAGCCCAACAGGACAGAGCCCCAGTGAATAATGACTTGCCTCTTATGTGAGAGGAATGGAGCCATAACTCAGAGCTGACCATGCTGTGTTTATGCAGAGCCATGCTGAGGTCAGGATTTATTTCAGATCATGGCAGAAGCAGTCTATTAGTCACCAGCACTTCATTCTTCGACAGCACAAAGTGATAATTCCCATAACTTACCAGCTTTGTTTTTCACTATCATTAATTATACCCTGAAATTCCCCAGGATAAATGACAGCAGAGATTCCTTGATGACCATGGAAGAAGACAAATTGACTTTGTTCTTTATTACTGAGATAACTGCACGATATGTTGCAATATCCTTTACCTGGGTCAATGTTGAATCTCTCCAGGAGCCTGAAGACCAGCTTGCCAAGCACTCTGCGGTTGAATTTTTCAGGTTTGTACCTGGACAGGCCTTGATAAGGTCTGTAACAACAGCAGAAAGACACATCCATGGCATCATCTAAAGGATGTTTCCCAAGCAGCAGGCATTTAACAGGAGAGGGATTGGGCTTTGTGGGATGTTGGGAAGGACAGGCCCCTGCCTTTCCCGAGTGAAAAACCAACAGCACAACCACACATTTCAGACAGCTTCAGTCAACCACTTGAAGCAAGTCCAGAGGCTCATTACAAAGGCAGAGAAAGTGAACAATGCCTTTTCATGTCTTTTTCAGAGCTGCCATTGCAGCCACACTGTGGCTGTGCTGCTGGCTCTGGGTGACAGGAGGTAGCAGAGTGAGAGGCAATTCAGAACTGAAAACACACACCATGGGCTGATGAGCACAGGAAGGTTAACCACTTGTATCTCTTGTTTTTCTGCCACTTCATCACGGTGTTATCTCCCTGCCAAACCTGTACAACCGATACTGAAAGTCACCCTGCTCTGCAGCAAAGCACCAGAGGCTCCAAGCTCCACGGGGAGCTTTGACACTGCTCTGCTGCTGTGGTGTCCTGGTTTCATCCTGGCAGAAATGGAGCATCTGGCAATAGCAAGGATTCCTCTGTCCCACAGGCTGGGCCATTGGAGAAGGCTCTGGCACAGCCACCAGAATTGTCCCTTTTTCAGCTGAAAACTCAATACATTGTGCTCCCTTCTCTGGGACATGGTCACAGCCAGGCAGGCAGGGGACAGTGCTGTGATCCCAG
>NC_031785.1:10042119-10045364 GCF_001522545.3 Parus major | reverse complement strand
CACACTCTGCTCTGGCAGCACCTTGGCCCCAGCTGTTCAGAAACACAAGTGTTTGTACCTTGTGATGTCTCTGATATTGAAGCTGGGGTCACACCACGTGTCCAGGGTCTGCAAGAGCTTCCTCTGGAGCTCGGGATGTTCTGCCACATAATCTTCCACCAGGTTAGCTTTATCCTGGAGCAGCAGTGGGGTGCACATCTAGGAGAAGGAATTATGTTAAAGCCCCGTGCCCTGCCTTTGATCCCCATGGAGCACGAGAGCTCCAACCCTGGCCAAGCCACCAGTGCTGCCTACAGGAGAGCTGGGACATTTGTAACACACACAGGAGCCAGGAACTGATCTCTGCCTCAGTGCTGAGCACAGCCAGCAGCCAGAAAAACTGGGCAAGGGGTGTAATGGGGGCTAACAAACCCCTCAGTGCCCAACCTTGGTGGGAATGTTCATCAACAACACAACAGGGGCTTCTTGGGAATGGAGCTAAGGCTCAGGTGAAAGGCAGCAGGACTTGGAGGGCCCTGATGGATCTCCTGGAGGGCCCTGGTGGATTCCTGGAGGGCCCTGGTGGATTCCTGGAGNGCCCTGGTGGATTCCTGGAGGGCCCTGGTGGATTCCTGGAGGGCCCTGGTGGATCTCCTGCTAACAAAAGGTGGATCTGATGACAGAGGAGCCTGCAGAGGAAATGACTCACCTTCTCTACATCTTGATCTGGCTGTAATTTCAGCTTAATACTCAGTATGGCTGCCTAGAAAACATGAAAAGAAGTTGTGTATTTAGAAGAACCTTACAGTGGATAAATGGGCATTATTCCAAAGTGAAATGCTGTTATACACATTTTTAATGTGTTAATTGTTTCTGTTATGTCATCAAGCCCAAACCCTGCAAACATTTGGCCACATTGAAAATGTACAAGAACACTCCTGGCAGAGCTGCATACCCTGAGCAGAAACAGCCCCTGGAGCAAAAATGAAAGATCAAGTTGTTGGGCAGAAAGCGAGTGAAACACTTGGACAAAGCCAGCTGGGATGGATATTTCCTATCAAAGTCATGGTAAAACCCCTGAGCCACCATACCTTCCTGAGTGAACTTCAGCAGCCTCTCTCTGCCTTTGAAGTTTTGTAAAACAGTTGCATTTTGTGAAAGCAACTCAAGATTTTAAACACCCTGAAATCAAAAGGTTTGAGGTTCTCAAATTCCTGAGGCACTCCACACCCCTGAAAGCACCAGGGTCACCACAGAGAAGGGAAGAGCTCCATTTTCCCTTTCATGGGCACTCCAAATCTTTGATAAGCCAAGACCTGCCATGCTCACAAATTGTCTCCAAATCAGGATCTTCTGGAACCTGCTGGGAACTGCAAGAGCTGGAGCTCAGAGGAGCTGGTTCAGCCTGTCCCATCCCAGCTGGGGGAAAACTTTATTTTTTCTGTCTGTTTTGGTTTGGTTTTGGGGCAGTTTCCTTCACTGGAAGTCCAGGCTTCATCTTCAAAAGAGAAATCAGGAGATGAACTTTGAATGATGAAAAGAGGAATCGCCATTGACACAGAGACTGAACAGAAAGATGCAGGAGCATTGCTCAGCCCAGCTAAACCTCACCCAAACCTCTCCCTTACTCCAGACTTTAGAACTGTTCCACAAAGAGCTGCTTCTTTCCTCTCCCACCATCAGCTTAACAACACAATGTTCAAGCTGAGGGATTGTTCTCAAGTTGAAGGTTGCTATTTCTAGTGTGGACCTGGAAAAGGGGTTTGGGTCTCCAAAGCTGGTTTTGCTTTCCTCACAGCTCCTCAAGTTTGCTGAATTAAAAGAAATAATTAAAAGAAAAAAAAGAAGAAAATATTTGCAACTCTCAAGGCCTTGTTTCACCATTTGATCTCATTAGTATTTCCTATTGTAGCCTTAGTTTTAACTGCACCATCCAACAGCTCCCTAATGGCTTTTTAATGCTCAGATTAACCTAATTGCAGCACTGTTATCTACATGGCAGAGGTTTATCTCCAGCTCTACTAACTGTACAGGTGACTTAATCAGACAACGTGTGTGGTGTCAGGCTGGGGTTTCCTCTTTCCCTAGCTGGAGGTTTCACTGTGTCCCCAAGGCTGCAGAACAACAGAAGTTCATTTGTGCAGCACGTGGGGAGCCCTCCCCTCCTGCCCAGGGCTGGCTCAGCTCTCCAGGCCTGGAGGACACAGGAACTCCAACCTCACAGAGGTTCATGGCACCATCAGGCTGGAGAAGACCTCTAAGGTCACCCAATGCAGCCATCAGCCCATCACCCCCACAGTGCTCACAGCCAAACCACATCCCCAGGCTCCCTGAACACCTCCAGGGATGGAGCCCCCAGTGCTGGGACAGCCCAGCCCTTGGCATAAACTGGTTTTTATCAGCAATTTAACAGGCACAGGGAACTCTCTGGAGCAGGGCAGATGTCCTGTCCATGCCTGAAGCTCCACACGAGACAGAAGCAGGAGCTGGGCCCCAGAACAGGCACCAGGATCAGGGGCTGGGCTGAGCAGAGCAGAGATAACATCAGCCTATTTACAATGGGAATAGCAGAGAAGAGATATGAGTAACTGCAATAAAGATGAAAGTGCTTGGCAGCTGTGTCTGTGGTCTCAACTCCGAGCTATTTTAAGATTTTGTTTTGTTATTATCGTGTTTTGAATTGTTTCACTCCACAAACAAGTTTTGTGTAAAACGACCCTATTTTTACCAGGGTGTTTACAGCCGATAAGATCTCAGCAAAGCAACACCTCATTCGCAGGCTCATTTTGACTCAGAAAACAAACACTTCAATGAGGCCGAGCAGGCTGTAACCCCAGGGGTGAGGAGCCCCCTCCCCAGGCACAGCCTGGGCTGGAAGGGGAGCAGGGAAATCGGGATGTGACAATCCCACTCATCCAGCTGGATCCTGGGGCTGGAGCAGCAGGGCTGCACAAATCCTGAACAGCAGCACAGCAGCAAGGGCCAAAACCCCTGGCAGGATGCAGGAACATGGGCAAGCCCTGGGGAACGCTGAGATACTGCCAGCTGTCAATGTGCTCACCCCCCAAACCCCAAACACAACATTACCCTCGTGCCTTTGCACAAAGATGTGTTTCATCCACACGGGCTCTCCAGCATCATCTAATAACAGCAACAAGGATTGTTATTGCAGCACACAACAGAGTCCAACCTGTGCTGGACTGCCCTGGTGGAAAGGAACCTGGGCCATGCTGCTCCCTCTGCTGAGTGCACGGAGAGATGTGATG
>NC_031785.1:10034416-10040692 GCF_001522545.3 Parus major | reverse complement strand
CACAGAGGGATGTGATGGGGGCACAGAGGGATGTGATGGGGGCACAGAGGGATGTGATGGGTGCACACAGAGGGATGTGATGGGGGCACAGAGAGGGATGTGATGGGGGCACTGCTCAGGGCAGGAGAAAAGCTGATGGCCATGTCCTGATCCAGTCCCATCCAAGCTCCTGGGCCTCCTCATCCCTGGGGAGCTCTGGGCCATTCTTTGACTTAATGACAGTGAATGCAAAATATCCCACCTGGACATTCTGTAATACTTTTGTCTCCCAAAGATAAATCCCTAAAATACAGCAGAGGGCTGGTTGAGCCTGGGGCAGAACTCAAATCTGGGCACCACCACACTGAGTTCCACCTAACCCTCGTGGAGGTGCACTGAGCAAAGGATGGGGGAGGTTTCCCAAAGCTGACATGAGAATGATTCCAGCCATGAGAATCAGAAGACTCCTGCAGCCCAGGATGGGAAGTGTGGAGCTCTGTGGGGTGGGCTCAGCCCAGCCCAGCCACCCTGCACCAGCCCTGCTCCTCTCACCTCGCTCTCAGTGCACTTGGCTGTGTCTCATCCAAAAATGACTGTTCTTTCCACCTACAGTACGAGGTGCAGGAAGCCACACAAGATCTTATCTGCAAGGGCATGTGCACTTGGGTGGTGTCTGCACTGACAATTTGTGTTTTCCCACGGTGGGGTTGGTGGCAGAGGAATTGCCTCGTGCAGGAGAACTGCTCTGAGTGCTGGGGCAGGACAGACAGCAGGGACTGCTGCTGACCCCTGGGACAGCACAAACACAGAGATGTCTGGGCCTGACTGAGGCCACTATTCCTAAACACACCGGGAGGGAATTTCTCAAATCCCAAATAAACGAAACAACAGAAGATTTTGAGGAGGAGGAACCAATGTCAACTCCAAGAAAATGACAGTGATCAAAGCCTGGATAATGGCAGAAATAATTGAGTAAAAGGCACACCAGGTATTAATCATTGGGCACATCTGGTCTGTGTTTTGGAATCACTCATTTCAAACTGGAGGCTAATCAGCTTTGCTGAGCTCAGAGTGCATCCCTGCTCAGTGGATGATTGTTTCCTGCTCAAAGGGCACTTCACACACAGCTGGCTGTGGGGAGGGCTGCAGAAAGCAGGGGAACATGGAATTCCTCAGGCCCACACTCAGGAGACCAGGCAGGAGTGAAACCATCAACACAGAGCAGTGCCAGGTTATTCCAGCACAAGAGTCAGAGGGAGGGGGAGAGAAGCACGAGTCCAGCTTGGGAAATGCACAGCTCAGGGGGAAGAGGGAACTGAAGCCCTGATTTGTGTCCCTCAGGTCACTCAGCAGTTTCAGATGGGGTTGAACTGCTCAGCTCATTCTCTGAGCATTGCTCACCTCCCCCAGCCCCAAACTCTGCACAGCTGGACCTGCTGCCCATCCTCAGGGCTGTCCCAGAGCCAGGAAATTCAGGCAGCAGTAGAACCCTAGCAGCTCATTTCTGACTCCCAGCCATGCTGAAGCTCCTTGGCCAGCATTTCCCAGGCACAGCCCGGGGCAGAGGAGGCTCTGCAAGGGGAGCAGTGGCCCATGGGCCATGGGCTGGCTCCCTCTGCTCCACAGGGGCATCAGCAGGCAGGCAGTGTGCCACCACAGCTGGGCACCTGCAGGGGAAAAAGGGCTGGACACTGGAACAATCATCATCCCCAGGGGATAAACAACTGCTGGAACATTCCCCCTGGCCTTCTTAGCCAATATGGTTCTTAATTCAAAAGAAGAAAGGAAATAAAAATGCTCACACTTTAAAATACAGTAAGAGCTGAAGAAGCCTTGGTATAATTAAGGTGGTGAATGAAGATAAGAAGCAATATCAGAGACATTTCCCCTGGCCTGAGAACAGCTCAGAAAAAGCCAGAGTGAAGGAATCTCCAATGTGATTATCCATTAATGTGCTCAATCAATGCTAACACTGATCTCCACTGACACATCTGCAAAGATCCACCGTGTGCAGTCCAGCAGCAGGGATGAAGCAGGGCTGCAAACTCCAGCACCCCTGACTGCCCACAACATCCCTGCAGCTCATGATGGGCATTGAACCCTCCATTTCTACACTTCTGAGTAGCTGTGCTCCTTTAACTCTGGTCAATCACCCTTTTTTACTACACCTGTAGCAGCATTGATGACAAAAACTCGCAATTCTGTGTCTACACAGTTTTTTGTCTGGGTACTCCGACATATTTTATGTCAAATTTTAACTGAACTCTACCAGATAACCCACATTCTATTAATTGAAAGACCAAACATTAACTAGATTCAGCATACAAGTCTTCATTATTTCTAGAAATTGATGGATAAAACAGAAGAAAAAATATACTCTGCTTTTGAAAACAGAGAAATCTGAATGGACAGCAACTGAAAATCCTGCTAAAAATAAAATACTGCTGACTTCATCCAATATTCTTGTTTAAGAAGCAAAGTGATAAAGGGGAGAGAAGCTCTGTGAATCACTGACACAGAGGCTGGAGTGGGAGGTCTCTCAGGCCCAGGAATATTTCTGGTTGTCAGAGGCTAAAAAGATTATTTATTGTTTCCTTCCTAAAGCCAGCTCCACTGCCACCTGTTCAGAATTTACTATAAAGCTGTTAAACAAGACGAGAACTTTGATGCTGACTGTGAAAACAATTTTCACTGTATCTGACCCGAGCAGCACTCACTGCTGATCCACAAGCAAAGGAATTTGATTTTTTTCTTTAAGCACAGCTATCTTTTTACCTTTATAAGCTGTTTAAAAAATGTAAATAAAATAACTCTGTGGACAATAGAGGGCATTCATCCCCCAGAAAGACAGCCGCCACCCTTAGACATGAAATATCGCAGCACATTAAGTCATGAGACCTCGCTAATCAAAGCTGACAGGGCCCTGAATGTGATTTCTGCTGAGACTTAGCGATATCATGGGGTAGTGAAGCATGCACAGCCTGCCAGACTGGCCCTGTTCATGTGACAATGGCTTTTATTCCCCAGAGGGGCCTGCGAGTGACAAGAGTCCCCTTTGTCTGCGGCCGCATTCGCAGTGCCAGAGAGCTTCATTCAGGCAGCCCCAGACACTCTTTGAAAGGCTGAAGTGTAACACAAGATGACCATGAAACACGAGCTTGCCTTCTGCCTACCCCTCATTCTTCTCCAGCACAGCCTGGCCTATTCAGGGCCCCTCTCAGCCCCGCTCGAGCTGCATTACCCCCGGTCTGCTGAATCCCAGCATTGTCCCCCTGGCACCCAGAGCCCTTTCTGCACCCAGCAAACACCCAGAGCCCTTCCTGCACCCAAAAAACACCCAGAGCCCTTTCTGCACCCAACAGGGTGTCCTTCCTGCACCCAGCAAACACCCAGAGCCCTTTCTGCACCCAACAAACACCCAGAGTCCTTCCTGCACCCAACAAACACCCAGAGCCCTTTCTGCACCCAGCAAACACCCAGAGCCCTTCCTGCACCCAACAGGGTGTCCTTCCTGCACCCAGCAAACACCCAGAGCCCTTTCTGCACCCAGCAAACACCCAGAGCCCTTCCTGCACCCAACANCAAACACCCAGAGCCCTTCCTGCACCCAACAGGGTGTCCTTCCTGCACCAACAAACACCCAGAGCCCTTCCTGCACCCAGCAAACACCCAGAGCCCTTCCTGCACCCAACAGGGTGTCCTTCCTGCACCCAACAAACACCCAGAGCCCTTCCTGCACCCAACAGGGTGTCCTTTCTGCACCCAACAAACACCCAGAGCCCTTTCTGCACCCAACAGGGTGTCCTTCCTGCACCAACAAACACCCAGAGCCCTTCCTGCACCAACAGGGTGTCCTTCCTGCACCCAGCAAACACCCAGAGCCCTTCCTGCACCAACAAACACCCAGAGCCCTTCCTGCACCAACAGGGTGTCCTTTCTGCACCCAACAAACACCCAGAGCCCTTCCCACACCACATCCATGAGATGTCTCTGTACATTCACCCAGAGCCTTTCCCACACCACATCCATGAGATGTCCCTGTACATTCACCCAGAGCCTTTCCCACACCACATCCATGAGATGTCTCTGTACATTCACCCAGAGCCTTTCCCACACCACAGCCCTGGCTCTCAGCACCCAGCAGCACGGCTGGGCTCTGGCACAGCCCAGGCTGAGGGTGGGATGGAGCTGTGGGCAGCTCTGGAGGGTTCTGGGGACACAAGGCTGCTGTGCTTGGCTGAGCTCCCTGAGCAGGAATGCTGATCCCTCCCATCTCCCCATGCCATGGGGGCACGATGAGCAGAGCTCATCACCCTGCTGAAAGCTCCCACTGCTGCTGCACGCTGCCATCAGCACAGATAAAATCAGCACAGATAAAATGCCAGATAGCCCAGACACCTCAAAACGCAGCTGCAGCTCCTGCCCTTCCCCAGCTCCTGGTGTGGCTGTGTCCCTGCATCCCAGGAGCACAGTGCCATCCTCTGGTGCTGCTCCCAGCACAGCCAAAGCACAACCAGCAGCTCCACCTGGCCCCTCTCCTGTGCCCTGTGCCACTGCTGCCCCAGCTCCAGCCTCAGCCTCCCCAAACCAGCCCCAAGGACGGCCAGGGGGCTTCAGGAACCAACAGCTGCCACAGCCATCCCCAGGGAGCCCTGGGACCTCGTCTGCCAAAGCAAATATTCCCCAAAACCTCCAGCAGGGAAAGGAGCCTTAACTCTCAGAGCAGGGACATTCATGGCTTGCACAGCACAGCCAAAGGGAATAATCTGCTCCAGAATAAATCACAGAATCCCAGCCTGGGCTGGGTTGAAATCCCAGGCAGGGACACCCCAGCCATGGCAGGGACACCTCTCACCATCCCAGCTGCTCCCAGCCCTGTCCAGCCCGGCCTGGGGCACTGCCAGGGATCCAGGGGCTGCTCACCCTGCCAGGAAGGCATTTCTACCCAAAATCCCATCTAAATTTCTCCTCTTTCAGCTTAAAATACTTGCACTATCACTATCTGCCCAGGGAAATGTCATCTCCCTCTGTTTGATGAGCCCTTTTAAACACTGAACTGTAAAATGCCTGGTGTTTTATGGCAAATCCAGCAAGAAAATAAATCATGTCAGTCAGGGTTTGTATGGATTTCTGTCCTGCCAGGTGAGAGAGGGAAAAGCCAACAATCCTACACGTGAGTCTGCTTCACTGGCCCAGCTGAGAGACAACAGGACAGACAGACACCCAGAGGCACTGCAGTGCTCAGAGCCCCAGCTCCAGGCTGCTTGGGGTTAGTCTGACTTAGCTGTGTTCACTCCCCAAGGGCAATAAAACACTTCCTGCAATTTTTGAGGAGAATTCGATTCATCCTTCTGGTAACAAAAGAAAGCTTGAAGAAAGCTATGGCTGAGAGTGAGAAGCTGTTGAGGTTTCCTGTTCTTCACACTGGAAATGAGCAGTGAATGAGCTCTGTTGTGAAACAAAAAACAGAACAATTCCTCCAAAAAAATTTGATTTCCAAAGCTGGATCTAGAAAGAACTGTATTTCTAATGAAAACAATAAATGTCTTTGGAGCCATGAACCTAAAAATCCCATTTGAATATCATCAAATAAGAGACATTTCTGTTGTAATTGTCAAATATTCACATTCAAAAACTTTTGGAGCACAAGACTAAGTCTCAAGCAGCTACCTGGGAACTTCAAACCAAACACAGAATATCTTTGTTTCAGTACTGAAAGAGATCAACAAGAATGGGATTCCAGGATGCCACCTGGGAATTTGGCTTTACTGAAGAACAGGAATTTAAGAATGCTATATTTGAGTTTTCCTTTTGCTAAACAAGCTCAAGTTGTTCTACACCATCCAAAGGAACCGTGCTTCTGGGGGAAAAACAAACCTTTGGCCTTTAAAAAAGAAAGATCATAGAATGTTGGGAGGGACCTTCAAGCCCATTCAGTTCCACCCCCTGCCATGGGCAGGGACACCTTCCAGCAGCCCAGGATGCTCCAGGCCCTGTCCAGCCTGGCCTGGAACACTTCTGGGGATGGGACAAGCATGCTGGAGATGCTGGAGATGCTGGAGATGCTGGAGGTGCTGGAGGTGCTGGAGATGCTGGAGGTGCTGGAGGTGCTGGAGGTGCTGGAGATGCTGGAGGTGCTGGAGGTGCTGGAGGTGCTGGAGGTGCTGGAGGTGCTGGAGGTGCTGGAGATGCTGGAGATGCTGGAGGTGCTGGAGGTGCTGGAGGTGCTGGAGGTGCTGGAGGTGCTGGAGATGCTGGAGGTGCTGGAGGTGCTGGAGGTGCTGGAGGTGCTGGAGA
>NC_031785.1:10027929-10034277 GCF_001522545.3 Parus major | reverse complement strand
CCTGCTGAACTCCTGTGTCAACCACCCAGCCACAGACACAGGAGGTGTCTCACATTTGGAATATCAGCCTCGGTGCTAAAGAGGCTCAAAACCTTCTCCAAGTGAGACCTGAGGTTGGGGCAATGGGAGCAGGGAGGTTTTCCAGGCTGTCTGCTGCAGGTGGGCTGGAGATGGCACAGCAGGTCTATGACCAAGGACTAAAATCCCTTCTTTTCTTTATAAGGACAAGGAAAACAAAAAAAAACCCCACAACCATCCCCCTAAATTCTCTGAATGAAAGCCCATTAACCTATTACTTCCAAAGGTCAGCAAAGGAGTGGGGAGAGGATTCCCTGGCATTGTGTCCTCAGCAGAGAAGCTGAGGTTGAGCCCAGGCTGCTCCTGCAGATGGGAAGAGCAGGTTAAACTGCAGCATTCACAGTGTGAAATGGAATTCACATTGAAATGCATCCAAAAAAAAGGACACAGGCATTCCCAGAGAGCTGGCAAGGTGAATTTGTGTGAAAGACACCCACCTCTTTGTAATTGCCCTGGAGATAAAGATGAGTGACGTGTTCAAGCAGAGAGCTCCTGTCTGCTGTGTGGAGCTGGTAAATGCTGATCAGGGGGTCAAGCAGGTTAGCTGGGCACTGGGACAGCATTCTGAGCACACGGGCCTGCAGCTCCTGCAGCTTGGTGCCAGGCTTCAAAACACAACCAGAAAACAATCAAACACACGTTTGGTAACGATGGGGGTGATTCAAGGGAGGCTGGAAATGCAGCTTTGTTTAAACAGGGAAAGCAAATTCCTCAGGAAGGGTTTCTGCCATTTCCCCCCAGAGTCTGCAGGCAGAAATCACAACAATGTGATGATACACATTTCCTTCACAGCACCCACCTAAAGAACGTGAAATATTCGTGGGGTAATTCTGGAGAAGGGATAGGGCATTGTGCAAAGGTAAAAGCTGAAACTGGAAAAATGCCCCCTGTGCTAAGAGAGCTCTTCAGAAATCCTCCCCTCGAGCAGAAAGTCTTTGAATCCACCACTCCCCTCCAGGGGGATCTCACCTAGCAGGAATGAGAATTCCACTGTCATTCCCAGGCTCGCTGCTGGGTGCACGAAGGGAAGGCAAAAGCACCATCAAAGGATGCACAGCCACAGGTATTAATCCTTGTGTTCCCACCTGGTCATTCACTCCTGACACAGGAATCCCAGTGCCAGCAGCACTTTGCTGATCCTGTGATGGCAGAGCTCGACATCTAACCAGAGCCATTTGGAAAAATGGGAAAGGAAGCAACACAAATATAAAATTATCCTGCAGTTCAGAGCCAAAAGCTTACAGAAGAGAGAAAATCTCAGTAGGTCAGAATATCTGAAGGCAGAGGAATGGTAAACATTAGGACATATAATCTGATGACCCAACTTTACAGAGCTAATCAGCTGCTGAAAAGGCAGGCTGTTCCATTTGCTGCATTCCCACCATATGGCAGGAATTAAGCAATCCTACAGTAACTGGCTGCTATTTGCAGAGCTGGAAGAACACACAGAGCAGATTTCTGCAACTGGGTTTCTCGTGACAGCAGGGATGTGGGTTCCTGTGGGAGAGCCTCCAGCCTGGAAAGGCTGCAAGAGCAGTGCTCAAAGTGGTTTGATCTGGAGAGATGGAAATGCCAGCTTTGGAGGGGAAACAGCTCTGGCAGCACAGCCCCCAGTGTGGTTTCATTTTCAGATAACAACATCTGACCGTGAGTTTCACACCTTCTCACTCTGCACAGGGCTACAGAGAAGATACCAGACTTGGAATAAAGTGAAACTAGGCACACTTGAAGAACATTGAAATCAATTGCTCTCTCCTGTCTCCCAGCTCTCTTTCCTCCTCTTTTTCTAACCTGTGTGACAGCAGGATGTGCTTTTATCCAGAGCTGCAGCTCGGTGGTGATGCAGTGGCTCAGGGAACGCCCTTTCCCCTTCCAGTCGCTGCTGCTCTCCAGCATGGCCAGGAGTCCTTCCAAAGGCTCCTCCAGCCTGGCAAAGCCACGCCTGATTTCTTCCTTGAGCTGCCGACATACAAAACCACATTGTCATGTACAAAAAGATTAGTGAATCCTCCCTTCCCCCAGCTGAACACAAAGCTTTATTTTTTTTATTTCATCTATTCAGAGAGGTAACTGTTGCTATTCAGCCACCATCCGCGCCTCCAGTGACTTTTCATGTCATTACAGATTCCTTCATGGCTCACTGCACCTCAAACCCAATGGGAAAAGCAGCAATTGTCCACACTAATTATCCCATAAAGACAGAGAAGTTGTTCTGTGGGGCAGACAAAGGGGCTTGGGATTTGGGGGAGGGGGAGAAAAGAAGTGAGCTGGAGAGAGGGGTGTTATTGGGAAAATGGCAATATTGGAGGTAGAGAAGTAGGCTCAAAAACCTCCTGATCTTCTAAGGAACCTCCAAGGAGCAGTACAAGAACCCCTCCTCATGGCTGCACCACAAACCTGCATATCTGACCTTATGGCCACTTCAGCCACAATCCTGCCCATAACTGGAATACTTGGGAGTCTCAGAATAGTTGGGATTTTACACTCAGATCAAAGTGAAATATGTGAGTTCAAATTCTGTCAGATTGTCATCCTCCAAATCTGTGCTCCTTCCCCAAAGCTGCCTGAGCACCTTCTGTCCCTGCACAGCTCCAGGAGCCTGAAGGCCCCACAGAGGGGCTCTCAACATGGGAAAACTCCACGCCATAAATCTTAGGAATCCCAGGGAGATGTGTTTAGAAATGTGAAGGAATTGGACCCTCACTTTGTGAATGTTAATAGGCTACTTACTCCCCATCTGGTAGAAGTGATAAATTAGCAGTACTGAGCAATATCTCGATGATGTTTACATTAGAAGGAGTTTCCAGGGAGCTGGGAGGGTTGGCAGGGTGAGGCATCCTCAGTACCCAACAGGACCTCTCACTGCAGCAGCAGCAGCGTGGAGCAGGGCGAGAGCAGCCACACAAAACAAGGAATCACCCACAGCAGCTGCTCTCTTTCTTCTCTGGCTAAAAAGCCAAGTGCAAAAGATGCTCATTCCTGCCTCAGCCAGCACTTGTAATTTACTGGATTTCATGGCCCCATTCGGAGCTTCCACTGGAAACAACACAAAGTTTGAAGAACGACATGGAAAACAAAATAAAATCTACAGAAAATTTGCCAACAAATTTCTTCTTTTTGTCATTCATCGACAATTTTTACTGGAAGACAGTTGTTTTCCAGAGTGTCTTTCATGTCTGGAAAACCCACAGAACCTATGGTTTATGACAGAAACTGTTTCTTTCTCACTAGGCTATCAAAGGCAGTATGAAAAAGCTGATGACTAATGGAGATGGGACTTTAGATAAGAGATTTCTCCCTGTAAGTAATTTTCCCTGTGGCAAGAGTTTGTGATGTTAAAGACAGGGCTCCAGCTTTGCTGGGAGATGCAGCAGAAGGCAAAGATGAGCTCTGATCCAACCACAAACATCCAATACAACAGCCAAAGGAAAACAAAGCAACTTGCCAACTCCACTGCACTGTTTGGAAATGGCTTTTTTTCCCCCCAGAGCCCCAGTTCAGCACATTTGGAGCTTCCATCACCCTGCTCAGCTCCTCCTTGGGCTGGGATCTGAGCCTGGGCTTGGCAGGATGGGCTCCAGCTCACAGCAGCTCCTGCTGGCACAGGCAGAGCAGCTCCCAGCACCCAGTCTGGCCTTTGCACTGGGACTGGGATGAGCTGGGAAAAATCCTCCCTCCAGAGCTCCCAGCCAGCCCTCAGCACCTACCCACGGTCTGAGGGGAAAGGCAGAGAACAAAAAGGGCACCTAAAGCAGAGAGGAGAGAGTGCTGTGCTGCCTGGCTCCCCCTCTGCCAGAGAGGGATTCCTCTCAAACTTTCTTGTAATTGCCATTTCCATTTCAATTGATTCCCATGGCAGGGAATTCTCCTCGGGGGATTTCTGCAGCCTGACAGATCATGGGAATAGGAAAATGTTGCTGATGCTCAAACTCCACAGTCCTTTATTCAGCTTTGGTTCCCTGTTTCCAGTCCCACAGCTCCAGGCAGTCTGCTGATGCCTCCTGGTTATTCCCAAACTGCCATGAAATGACCATTTCTTACAGCCCTGTTCCAGGACTGGGGTCACACTCCACATGGGCAGACACATTCCTGCCCATGGTCACTGGATTAGACAAGGGGCTGCTTTCCCCCAGCTCCTGGACAATACACGAGAGGCAGAGAAGCTCCTGCCACTTACCCAGCACTGGGGCAGCCTGAGCTGGATTTAAATCAATTTATTTCAGCTATTTGGGCTGGACATTTGTGTGGCAGCAGCAGCACAACCCACCTGAGCTGCACACAGAGGGCAGAGCAGCCCAGCCCCAAAAAACAGCTCCAGGCTTTCTGTGGATCCACACCCAGCACGGATCAGCCTGTCCTGGTGACAATGTCATAACCCCCTGGGACATTCCTGCTGTGTCCCCACAGCAGCTGGGCCCAGCACAGCCCTCCTGTCCAGCACTCAGCCTGGAGGGGGGACACACCTGCAAACCCCACTGGGGACTGCAAACCTCAGGTGCCACAGGGGGATCACCAGAGGAGAGATGTGGTGCTGTGGGAATGGACCTGAAGAAAGCACTAAGGGGGTCTGAGGGAGCTCTGTGCTCTGGAGCAGGGCTGGATGGGATTTTGGGCAGGGATTGTTCCCTGGCAGGGTGGGCAGGCCCTGGCACAGGGTGCCCAGAGCAGCTGGGGCTGTCCCTGGATCCCTGGCAGTGCCCAAGGCCAGGCTGGATGGGTTTGGATCACCCTGGGACAGGGGAAGGTGTCCCTGCCATGCCTGGGGTGGGATGGGATGGGATTTAAGGTCCTTCCCAATCTAAACCAGTCTGGGATTCCATGGCTCCTGGGGATCCTCCAGCTTTTCCAGCCCCAGCAGAATTACTGCACATGTCCATGGGAAGCATTGCATTTTCCAGAGTGTTTTTTTTCCCCAGTCCAATACATATCCCAGTGCAGAGACTTTGATTTCTCTTTCCTGCTGTTGTTTTGTGGCATTAACTGCCCTCCAGACCTAAAGGATAATATTTTTATTCCTCCAACTCTAACAACACTTGATGGAAAGCTCAAGGCTTCAGAGCTCAAGTCTCCAGCAGTGAGTGACCACTTGGAAAGGCACCTCTCACTCTGGGTTTGCAGCTGTTTGTTCCAGCTGGCAAGCACAGCTCACCAGTACTGGGAAGTGTGAGAGCAGCAGCCCAGGCCAGTGCTGAGGCAGTGCAGGCAGGCAGGATGGATGGAGAACATCCCCAGGCACGATGGCCACAGCACACAGCCCCAGCCCCAGGGTGCTGCAGGGCTCTGCACCTTCTACACCCCTCAACCTGCCTGAGCAGCAGGGTTAAACATGGAAAACTCCCCCTCAGCTGCTGCATCTCCTGCTTTTGTTAGTTTTCAGCTTCCAAACTTAGATGAAATATACTTCACTGCCTCTTTCTGTGCAGACACCATAGGTTGCTGTATAAAAATACAGCACCAATTTTGGACATCGGTGTAAATTGCATTCACCACTTTAAAAGGCAAATCCAAACAAAAACAAAACAAAAACAAACAAACAGAAAACCCACTTGAAATATGAATGCTTTGATATATCCACTTGGCAAAAAGCACTTCTCTACCAAGTTCAACTCTCATTTTTTCCAGCTATAGCAATATTCTTCCCCCTTCC
This sequence comes from Parus major, assembly GCF_001522545.3. Taxonomy (NCBI): domain Eukaryota; kingdom Metazoa; phylum Chordata; class Aves; order Passeriformes; family Paridae; genus Parus; species Parus major. Next base: position 10,028,552 of record NC_031785.1, on the reverse strand, counting down.
CCCTGAGATCCTCCATTTAACGGACAAAAAAAGTGTTTAAAACAAAACAAAAGCAACTTTGATTTTCTTTCCTTCTGTAACTCAGTCCTGGAAACTCCAGCTCTTTTCCAGGACCCCCTGAGCTGCTCCCCATCACACAAAGCTACCTTTTCTTTTCACTTGTAGCTGTAAATGCAGAGGCTCTTCCCTTGAGTGCTGGGCTGAAAGCAGCAGTGAAGGATGGTGGGTGTGAGCTGTGCCTGGACATGCTCTGCATCCCGAGAGCTGCTGTGTGCAGGGCTCAGCCTTACCTTCCCCAGCTCATGCTTTGTCCACAGAAGCTGAAGGGTTTTCAGCAGTAGGAGCGGGTCCTGGCCTGGAGGAGGGGGAAGAGAGAGAGAAAAACAAAACAAAACAGATTTATTGGCTCCGTAGAGGCGGCCCAGACACACTGGGGCATTGTTTCACCCCAGAGAAATCAGCTACTCCATGCTGGAACCCACAGAGCTCCAACTGCCAGTCAGGATTAGTGTGTAAAACCCTGCAGTCTGAAATCCTGACAAAATCACAGCCAGAGCAGCACAGCTTTAACTGGGCACCCCAAAGCTGGGCTGCTGCAGTGCTGATCCTGATCCTGATCCTGA
>NC_031785.1:10022484-10027109 GCF_001522545.3 Parus major | reverse complement strand
TCCTGATCCTGCTCCACATCCTGCCATCCCAGGAAAGGAAAGGCTCCTGGCCAGGCAGCACCTGGCACACTCAGCAGGGATGAGCAGCTCTGGCTCTGCACTCAGGCTCCTGGGCATGGAGGAGGGAGGGAGACACTCTGGGCCAGGACAGGGAGCTGGGTGTGCTCAGGGACAGCACAGAGGCTGCAGGGGGTTCAGGGTGCCCGAGGAACAGGAAAAATGAAAGGCTGCTGTCATGAGTGGCAAGGCTAAACAAAGAGGGATCTAATATTTCAAAAGAAGAATTGGAATTTTCCTCTTACTTTTCACCTAGTTATTGCAGAACTTGCATTCAGTTGTTTTGTGTGTCATCATTCCTCATACCATTATTCATCACACCAATACTCATCACACAGTTCTTCTAAAGCAATTGTTTCAGAATATTTCATTTTAAAAGCAGTAATGTGTTTCCTATCTGATTCTCTTAAATTCACGTTTACTTACAAAACCACGACACAAAATATTCTGAATGAAAATCATCTGCAGCATCAACAGTTTAAATATGAAGAATGAATTTAAAAACCTGAATGAACCCTCCAAAACCACTCCTCCTAAAGCACCTCCTCTTGTGTTTTCATACAGCCAAAAGAAAAACCTTAAACTGAAAAGGAAACTTCCTTTTAATCACCTTCTGTGTTTTATGATTCCTAAAGAGTTTATTTCCAAATGCTAGATTTCATGCTCAGTATCCCATCACACTTCATATTTCAGGTCACAAAAATCTCCTTCAGCTGTGAAAGGCTCTACCTCATCCAGCTGAACTCGGAGGCACTGCATTTATAAAATATTTGAAGTAGCAAGCTGATTACTGGCTGAGCCAAGAGCATGATAATATTCCCATTATCTACTAACCTCTGGGAAACACCAGCCAAATTAAAAATGCCACATTTACGATTCACAAGATAATATTTTCTCTCATCTCTGGTTGTTCTGAAATGTTGAACTCTCCAAACACTGGCTGCTCTCAGCTACTGCTTCTCCTTTGGAAAAAGAAAAGGCTCTCTTTACACCAAAAGAGAGGAAAAGGCAGATCCCTTCTCCCCAGTAAATCAGTAAATTACAGTCAGATTTGGTCCATGGGTATGTGCATATCTGCACACTCTCCTCTTGGCCTGGCTGCCAAAGAAATTTATACACACACAGGAAAGAAATGAGAACTCGACGCAGTGTGTAACCAAATCCAGAGTAAATGTGAGCTGTAATTAATGCAGGGAACAGGCTGGAGTGATCCAGGAAATGAGAGCAGTTAGGAGAGCAGTGTTTCACTTCAGATACAACCAATAATTCAACTTCTTCAAGGCTCTGAAACCTCAATCAACAAACCCAGCCCTTTTCTTCCTGACTGTTTCCTACCTCACCTCCCTGCTGCTGCAGCCCGAGCTGAGACAGCCCAGAAAAACATCTCTGCAGGGCAGGGCAGGGGAGCCAGCGTGGCACTGGACAGACATGGGGACATGGGGACATGGGGACAGGGACATGGGGACATGGGGACATGGAGACAGGGACACGGGGTGACACAGGGACATGGGGACATGGGGACAGGGACATGGGGACATGGGGACAGGGACATGGAGACAGGGACACGGGGTGACACAGGGACATGGGGACATGGAGACAGGGACATGGGGACATGGGGACATGGGGACATGGAGACAGGGACACGGGGATATGGGGACAGGGACACGGGGATATGGGGACACAAGGGGACACAAGGGGACACAAGGGGACACAAGGACATTGGGACACAGGGACACAGTCCCTGACACAGAGCCAGGGCCGGGCTCTTTCCACAGAGTGTCCCTGGAGCACAGCACCCACTCCGGGCTCCTCAGCACAGGGACAGGGACCTGGTGCAGAGATCCCAGAGGAGAAGCTCCAAGGAGACCTCAGAGCCCCTTCCAGGGCTTAAAGGGGCTCCAGGAGAGCTGGAGAGGGGCTGGGGACAAGGCCTGGAGGGACAGGACACAGGGAATGGCTTCACAATGACAGAGGGCAGGGACTGAACAAGAAGAGAAAGTGAGATCTGCTGGTGTCTGCACAGGGCTGTTCCCTCCTCACCTGTGAGGTTTCTGGGAATCTAAGGATGGGGAACAGTCAGGGGCTGAACAGAATAACCCCCAAGCAGCTGCTCCCAGAGCCAGACCCAAAGAGGAGAACAAAGCCACCTCGTGCCCCTGGCTCACCCCACCAGAGCCAGGACACTGCAGGTGGTGCTGGACCTCTGCCTGTGTCCAGAGCAGGGGCAAAGCTTTATTCCAACCCAGCTGAGATGGCTGCTTCACTCAGCAGGAAATATTCTACTTCAGGGAGGAGGTCAGGATCCACAGCCTTATCTTCCTGTGGTTCTTTTATCATCTTCCAGACAGACCTGGCTTAACAGAAACTTCTGTCTCAGTGATGCACCTTGCAAGGCACAGGGCAGCAGTTCCTCTGTGATCTCTGGTTTGGATGTGCTCTGTTCATGTGCCAGCATGTGTCCTGTATCACAGAACCAGCCCTGCTGACTGCACACATCACAGAATGGCTGGGCTGCATCTGCCTCTGCAGCCAATACCCATCTCATGTTCCTCATTTGGTTCTTCCAGACAAGAGCCAGAATTCCTCAGGTGCCAAGAGCCGAGCCCAAACCTTCCTGGGATCACTCTGTGAAACCATTCCTTGGTCTGTGCTGCTGACTCCAAATTATGAAAAGGCAGAATTAGGAGCCCAAACAGAAATATGGTGGAGAATGAGGTGTGTAGGCAGAACGTGGAGAAACTGCCCTGCTGGAGAGGGAAAAGGGAAATGCAGAGTGTACTGAAAGCAAGAGAAGTTCTTCTAGAAAAGAAGCCAGCCTTTCTCAATGGCAACAAAAATTATTCTCTAACTAAGGGCAAGTGAGATCCTTTCCATTCTGAGAAATTTGAGTTATGAAAACATAAAGGAACCCTCAGCATTTGGCTGATACATGCTCGATTTCTAAGTGAGTCAGAAGTTCACATTCTTCTACTGCAGCCTCCCAACTGAAAACAATCCCCACACTTCAAGCACAAGAATAATAAAGCACACATATGCTTCTTATAAAACAATCCTTACAAATAACCATGCCTTTTGTTTTCATAATGGCTAAAATTCATCATTTCCCCCCCAAAAAGCACAGATCAAACAAAATGCACTCTCATTAAAAGAGAAGGCTTGCTTGGCTGAGCACAACAGGCAGTGACACTGCCCTCTTATTTTCTCAGTGGTTTTTGTCAATGGAGAGACTGGAGAGCCCCAGCCCAGTGCTCCAAACAGGGCCTTTCCTCCCCCTCCCCACATCAGTCCTGAGAACATCCACATTCCTCTCCCTCCCAGACTGTACAGACACCTGAGAGACAACAGCACGGAATCCCAGACTGGTCTGGGCTGGAAAGGACCTTAAATCCCATCCCATCCCACCCCAGCCATGGCAGGGACACCTCCCACTGTCCCAGGGTGATCCAAACCCATCCAGCCTGGCCTTGGGCACTGCCAGGGATCCAGGGGCAGCCCCAGCTGCTCTGGGCACCCTGTGCCAGGGCCTGCCCACCCTGCCAGGGAACAATCCCTGCCCAAAATCCCATCCAGCCCTGTCCTCTGCCACTGGGAGCCATTCCCTGGGTCCTGTCCCTCCATCCCTTGTTTTACAATCCCATTTTACCCCTCTCCCTCCACACCCATGGCCAGGCACAGCCAGAGGGGGCTCAAGGCCCTGAGCTTGGTGGATCCCCATCCTGACCAGGGATGATGGGTTTGTCCTCTTGTGTTCAAAACTGTTTAAACAAAACCCACAGTTTCATCATGCAGCTTTGCTTTCCCTTCAAAAATTCAGCCAGGCCCCCCTTGCTTCCTTTAGGCTCCAGGTCAGTTTTTCAGTGGTGAAGAGAATCAGGTTTTTTCCCATAAACCAGTTTGGTGTTGAGGGAAGGGTGAGGAGCGAGTCACCACTTTCCCAGAAGGAGGACAACAATCAGTGCCCTGGAATGAGCCCTTCTCACACCCCACTGTCCTGCCAAGGCCAGAACAGGAGGAGCTGGCACAGCCAGGGTGCCAGTTAATGTCCTTACACTGAGCTAATGGCATTCCATAGAAATGGAAATTCACTTAAAAAACACCTGAATCAGCATCCCAGAAAATGAACCATTTCTTCTTTCAAACTTATCAATCCTGCAAAGGGGAAGAAAACTGATATTATCCAGGATAAAAGGGGAAACTTTTTAATTATGTAAGAGACTGAGACTGCCAGGAACAGCAGCAGCCCCAGAGGACTCGAGAGCAGGATGGGAAAGAATCATCAGACCCAGGGTACTATCACACAGCTAAAATGATATCTATTTTTTGTCTCCAGACATCTCTGGAAATCCCCAAGTTCTAAACCTCACAACTGTTAACTGTGAGTCCCAAGCAGTTCTAGATGAAAAAACCCCACCTGGTAACTCTAAAATGCTGTAGTATGTATTCTGACACCATCCAACTTTATTTGGGAACAGTAACAATGGTTTGATTCTTGTATAAAAGACATTCCCACCTGTTCTCCTGCCAGCTCCTCACCTGAGCAGGTTTCAGCAGCAGCACAGACTGGGGCA
>NC_031785.1:10008990-10020060 GCF_001522545.3 Parus major | reverse complement strand
CTGAGCCAGGCAGGCCCTGGACAGAGCCACAAGTGCTGGGCAGTGCAGCAGTCACCAGCCTGGCAAAGAAGGTGAAGAGGTGGCCCTTGGGGACACGGTGACATGTTTACCCAGGTAAACAAGTGGAGGAGACCCATCTGTCCAGGCTGGATAAAGCTTTCCAGAGGCAGAAGGAAATTGCTGCTTTGCTTATGTTGAATAAAACAATGATTAAACCCCTAAGTGAAAAGAATTTCTCCTTCCTCTGGCTAATTACATCTCAGAGTGGTAATTAAAACTCCAGCTCTGGTAGATACCCAGCCTAGTTTGTTGCAAGGGTCCTTAAAGATGGGCAGGGACACCTTCCACTAGAGCAGCACTGACACTCAGCGTTACCAGAACCTTCAAACAATGTCTTCTTCACCCATATTTCTGCTGCAGCTTTTGAAAATCCCACCCTGAGGTGCCAGGAACAGCTCCAGTCACTCCCAAACCTGAATCTGCTCCCTCCACACACAGAGCTCCCCAGGTCAGCCATAAATGATTGTAGAAATGATGCTTTTCCCCCAGCCCTGGCTGAGGCCACGGGTGTCCAGGATGTTCTGCAGGTGTCACTCCCAGGCTCAGGCACAACCTTGCCCAGTCCCTCACACCACACTGCCACTGACTGCAGAGCTGCCTCATCCCTCCAGTGCTCCCAGCACCAAATCCACGGCCAAATAAAAGATCTCACTGCTGCACAAGACAAAAATAGTGATGGCTGTTCCCTTCCTAAATGTATATAGCTGCAGCTCCTAGATAAAATGAAAAGCCCTAGTTTTAGAGGTCCTGCACATTAAAATCCCAGCTGTGGGGAGGCTGAGTGGAAAAGCCAGGATACCTGTCAGCTCAGCACCAATGTGTCTGAAGGGATTTGGTGGTTTCCATGGCGATGGGGAGGGTAAGGGGCTGCCTGCTTCCAGCTCTGACTGACGCACATCTCGAACAATCGCTCTCTTCCTGTTCGTATGGCACAAGAAAAACAGGATGCTGAGAGGTGTTTATCTGAGAGAGAGAGATAAGCAAGCGCACTGCGAGTTCTCAGAGTAGCAGAGTTCACCAATCAGGTGTCACAGACTTTCTGAGGGGAAAAAAAAATCCCCCTGCTGCCGTGCTGAACGTGATCAAATTATGCATGGAAAGGTCCCTTCCCTTGGAAGCCCCAGGAAAGCAGGCAGAGCTGCTCGATGAGCCCTGAATACCAATGGAGAGTCTCTTCAGTGTGTGGCAGCGAGTTCCAGCGCTGAATGAAAGCTCAGTGTGTGAGATGTGGCACCCCAAGCCCTGGCCATGACCCACGAGGGGTGGGCAACACACAGTGGGGGCTGCACCGAGAGCTCAGGCTGCTCTCGAGGGCTCTGTGCCCATGAGCACCAGCCCACAGCCACTTCTGCAGCCTCACACCCCACCTGAGGCACCCTGCAGCATTTTAAATGTCCCTCAGTGCCTCAGACGGAATCTGCCCACTTCTTATCCCCTCTTCATCAGTGAAGAACCTGCAAACCACAGGCAGTAATTAATTACCTGTTCTCCCATCAGCACAGGCTGGCACAGCCCAGCAGCACCCGGGGCTCTAGAGCTGAAATGTCCAAAAGCACAGCACCATTGGCCAGGGCTGCTTCTGGAGCAGGGAAAGGCACCTTCACACCCCTGTCCAGGGGCTGGGCAAAGCCATGGCACAAAAGCAGGGCCTGGCTGGATATTCTGGAGCTGCCCTGGGGTCCCAGTGGCTCTAATGCATCTCTCCTGCTGATTTACAGAATCACAGAATGTCCTCAGCTGGAAGTGACTCACAAGGACCATGCAGTCCAACACTGGAATTCCAGCTGCACCAGTCCCATCCAGTGGCTACCAAAACTATCCCATCACAGCCAGGAATTGTTACAGCTCAGTTCTCTAAGAACAGGCCTGGTTCCCAGAACCCTGCAAGAAACAACAGCTGAGCTTTGCCACCTGTGTCATCCCCGCTGGAGGACAAAGGCTAGGACAGATCTGTGTGAGAAACTGAATTTCTGCTTCATGCAAATTCTGTTTTCCCAGTCATTGCACATATTTAAGACAGCATCAAAGGAACAAAATGGGAACCCAATGATTGTCTCTGGCTTGGCTGGCTTACAGGTCAACTCCCAGCCTTTAATTCTAGGAAGTGAGTGACCACTGACAGCCAAGGGCCCCCTGCTCCATCTGACTCGCTGTTTGTCTTGGAAGTGGCCAGGTTGAGGCTGTCCCATTCCTGCAGCGGAATGTGGGGCAGATGGAAAGATGGAAAGACAGACAGAGAGACACTGCAAAGACTGAGACAAAGCCTGCTGGTGGGATGAAAGAGCACGGAATGAAGGCAGGGCCCAGCCAAGCCAAACAAAGTTTTCCTTGAGTGATTACATCTGCTGGAGAGTCCCCAGCTTGCACTCTCCTTGCTGAGAAATTCTTTTAATTGTGTCTAGGACATTTTAAGAATCCCAAGAAAAGCTCCTCTGTAATCACTGGAGCCCTGAACTGTGTGAACTTTTATTGTGCTGAATCGCCAGCAGCTCGCTGCAAACCCCTGCCACTGAGGCAGGGAGAGCCCTGGGGAGTGAAAACTGGTGATAAATCTCCATTTCTTTTTTCCCAAGGCAAAACAAACAATTTAGACAAATTCTTCTCCTTCCCAATGTCTGTGTAGCTCAGTGCAAAGTGCATCCAGCAGAAAATGAAAAGAGATCCGTTCTCAGATTAGCCAAAATTAAGTAAGGTTAAATGAGCAATGTGTGGAGCCAAAGCCTACAGCTCTGTGAAATGGGCACCTCCCAGGGGCCAGCAGGGATGGAGGAGCTTGCACAGCCACCAGAGCCCCTCTGTGCTGGGGAGGGAGGAAGGGAAGAGTGGGGCAGCTGTACCTGCACCACACAGCACCACAAGGTGCCACAGTGCAGGTATGAAAATCAACACTTGGGAGCCAGAAAGACAGAGAAATATTAAGTAATCTTGAGGGGCTGTGATCTTGCCTTGACCAGACACACTTCAGGTGTTACCTGAATGCCACTGCCCTGGGCTTCACATCTCGGGTCCAAATCCCCTGTCCATGGCAAACCTCCCTCATCTTCAGACCTGTTCTCACAGCATTCATCTCCCTCCACCCCTCCCTGATAACCAGAAATGCCAGAGAACTGACAGACTGCAAGCACCTCATTTCTCTCCTTCACAAGCCACACTTCTGCCTGCACCCTCAAGCAGCTGGGTGTTTGTGTTTGCCACCTGTGAGGATCAGTCACCTGAGGCCACTCCAAAGCAAGGACCAATGTCAAAGACCAAATGGAAAATATCAAGGTGGGTTATTAACCCCTGGCCACAGTCACACAGCTCACCGTGCCACAGGGTGGGGCACCCCGGTGAGGAGGGAACACCAACACATCTGTGCCCTAAAACAGCCACCAAAAGGTGACCTGGCTGTGTTTCCTCAAGCACTTTGAGTTCATAGCTGGCTGTATTTCACCACTTGGCCAGTGCCAAGACATTTCACTTGTCTCACATGCACTGGACAGGAGCTGTCCAAGAGCTGGCACACTGCACCAGGGCCTGGCCAGCTCCAAGGGCTGCACTGGCACTGGCCAGGAGTGGGGAACTGCCTCAGGGGGGGAATTACCAAAGGAAGAACCTCTAGAGCCACTCACCCTGCAGAGCAGGATCACTCACCCAGCTCTGGGGTCGGGTGAAGGAGGAGGAGGAGGAGGAAGAGGAGGAAGAGGAAAGTTCACTGCAGCTGAGGGGATCAGGGACAGAAGATCCCGAGTACCTAACCCTAATCCCAGTCCTCAAAACTACAGAGGGTTCCCTGAAAACCTCTGGTTTGCTGGGGAGGAGCTTGGGATTTTGTTTTATGCTTATTTGCCTCTTGTTTTTGTCCTGGTAGATAACGTTCATTTCCAGTAACTGTTGACCAAAGTGGAAAAGGAGGATTTAACAATAAAGTGCAAGAGTCCATCACAAGTAATGGCAACCCATGTGCTCTTATGAAACAATAACACACCAACATAAAATAAATCAGTGCCTTTTAATTTAACAATGTAAATTCCCCTCCCACCTGCTGTGAGTGTCCATAAGGAGAAAAAGCTGGGGTGTATTTACCAAGCTGTCTATCCCAGCCCCATTCTGCACCGGCCTCCTGCCCTGGGGTTAGACTGTAGGACTCTGTCATCTCTTGCACTCGTATGACCTAAGAAAGGGAATGTGGCCTTTTTCCCACAAGCCCAGAGTGAGAACATCATAAAAGCTGAACTTTAGCCCCCTTTTTGGGCAGGCAGCACAATAGCAAGGAGGATGCTGTTACTCCCCAGAGGCTCTGCTGCTGAAAAACATCACCAAGCTCAAGTAAAAGGTCAGTAGTTAGGATTGCATCTCTTGTTTTCTTCAGTTTTCCTCCTCCGTCAAAGGCAGTTCAACATTCTTTGCACACCCCCCTCCCTCCTTCTGAGAAATGCAGGAAGGAAGTGCTTGCAAAATAGTTTAATTTAAAAGAAGGCACAATCACCCAGAACAAACCCTGCTGCAGGCTCTGAGCAGGACGTGTGCGCTGCTCGCAGTTCCCAGCGCGGCACAAACGCCGTGGCAGAGCCATCCCTCCCTCCCTCCCCATGGGCTGAGCTCCCAGAGCTGGGCTGGGAGCTGTGGCTGTGCTCCCAGAGCACACAGAACATGTGCCAGGAGCCAGGGCTGTCAGCAGGGTGGGAAGGATGCAGGGAGCCCTGCAGCCTCCCGTGGCACCGGGCTGCAGCACAGTGTCACCTTCTGCCTCTCAGAACTGCTGCTTGTTTGAATTCACAGGGCCTCTGCCACCAAGGCCTGTTACCTGAACCTTGCTAGGCTTTGGGAGGGTATTTGGGAGAGCTGGATTTAACCTGACCCTTTCCTTCACCAGATTTATGTGAAAGAACCAGAGTGGGTGGAAGCAGCTGTTACACCGCATGCCTTTTTGCAAAGAGGAATGTAGAGACCAGCAGGCAATTCCTGGAAATCTCCTTCATTACCCATCAATTTCTGCTGTATGAACACATATCCAACCTAAACATCATTCTTCCCAGCTACATGGTGCTTTTGTATCCCTGGGCAAACAGCACTTTCTATCACAAGCCTATTTCTTTGTCTTTTCCAAGACTCTGGTGGTCCCAAGGGCTCCCCCTGAGCCATGAAGCACAAGAGCCGTGTGCCAGGACAGGCTGGCAGTGCCTGCCCTCCCCTCTCTGAGAGCTCCCAGTCCCCCCAGGCCTGGCACAAAGCCCTCGGTGCCCACAGCCTGTCCCAGCACCTGCAGCACATCCAGTCCTGCTCCAGCATCCCACCTTCCCCTCACTGCTCAAGGCTTCATCTCCAGCTGGCATTCCTGGACTCGATGGGACACTGCCAGCAAATCCCTGTCCCATCTCCTCTTTAACCCACTGCTGTCACAGAGCATCTTTAGATTAAGGAAATGACACTGAGATCAGTGCATGAAGGCCCTGAGCAGCATCTGAGCCGTGAGCACTCAGGAGGTGCCTCCTTCCAAACAGGACGCCCAGCACAAGCAAACACACCATCAGCTCTTCTCTAGAAGGGAATTTTAAAATGCTGCATGCTGGGAATGTGAGCACTTTCCCTGTACAGTCCCACAGCTTCACAAAGGGGAAGATTAAAGCTCTCCCAGATGGGGAAATGAGAATTCCAAATGGCACCAGCAGCCTGGGGACAGAGGCTGCAGTGGGACTGAAACCACGTGCTGAGTTTGGCTTTTTTCATTTGAAAGTTGACAGCTTCAACTTCCAGGATCTACAGCCAGCACTGAGCCTGGGGAAACCTGCTGTTGGCTAGTTCTAGGCCAGATGGGTAATTTTTTTTTCCCAAATAACTTATAGAATAATATAACGTATAATAATTTTTATCCCAAAAAACTTCCCACCTTCTTTTCTTTTACACTTGCTGTTGCTTATGTGCATTTCTGATAGATTTAAAAATGAGTGTTAGCACTGCAGAAATACCTCCTATATATAGCTTGAAAATGAGGGTTCCATAATTCTGCATTCTTTAAAGACCTTAAATAAAAAAATAATTCTGTTCTGCAGAGTGTTGTAAAGGCATTTAAGGAGCTTAGTGCCCACCTGCTGCAAGCCCAGACAAAGGAGAGTAAAATGTGAAACAGAGGAGAAGGAATGAGAGAAGCCCAGAAAGGCACAAGTGGCTGGGAGGAGAAGGTGTAATGCAGGAGTCAGCACAGAGCCTGAGCACTCCTTCAGAGAAAATAAAACTGATATCTGAACATCCCTAACTAAAGCTGTTTCCCTTTGTCCTGTCCCCTGGCACAGGGAAAAAGAGACCAAACCACCACCTCACTACAGCCTGCCTTCAGGTACTTGCAGGGAGGAATTCCCAGCTCAAGGTTTGTGAGGATGCCAAAAAATACTGAAAAATATAAACCCAAATAGCTGGTTCAAGGAATGGATAAAAACAAGTTACAGTGCAGACAGATGTGAAAATATGATCCAAATATTGTAATGCAGCATTTAAACAAAAGCAGTGATACAGGGAAAAAGATCTCAGTTCAGTTCTGAGCCTCTTCTTGGAGAGAATCCTATTCAGCCAAAGTGATCCAGTGACAGGTGAGGTCTCCACCTGACTTGGTTCCTCCTTCCTTGAGGCCTCACAGATGGCTCTGTCCCTGCCAGAAGGCTCTGCCTCCATCCCAGCAGTGAGATCCACGTGCTCTGCACCCCAGAGCATCCCCAGCTTTGGTCCCACTGCCTGCCAGCTCAGCAGAACAGCAGCAAACATCAGCCCTTTGTCTTTCCTCCCTTCCTAATTTGTTGAGCTGCTTCTTCCAAGGGGAACTTTGATTATTTAGATATTTAATGATAAAGGGCAGGGCAGAAAACGTGCAGTGCCTGCTGCCAGCCCCAGAGGAGGCTGCTTGGTGCTGGGCTCCAGGGCTGTGCTCCAGGCTCTGCTCCTGGTGTTTATCCCAGCTGGGTGTTTCCCCTCAGCCCTGGGATTGTTTGGCTGGGCTGGTGATGGATGGTGGAGAGGGCTTGTCTGGAAATGTGCTCCTGAGCCAGCAGGAAGCCCAGGGGCCTTTGCCAGCACTTCCTTCCTGCACACAAGGGGAGGACAGAATGGGAAAAACCTTGGCTGTCTCTCACCATGAGAAAAGGTCTCCCCTTCCAGCTGGATTACAGTAACAATATTTTAATCTTTCACAAGATTATAATATCCTTCCTCTCTAAGTATAGCTCCAGTGGCAGCTCAGAGAATGAAATGAACCAACAATGTAAAACTCAATAGGTGGTGCTGGAAGCTGAACAAACAGAGGTCCAGACTGGAAGATCCCTATCTTCAGCCAGGATATAAATCACCAGTGATCACACCTGGCTAACCCAGGACTCCAAGAGCAACCAGGACTAAGCACTTCAGCAGGAGGTGTAACATGTACATAAGTGACATTTTACATACACTGAAAATGTGTCCCCCTGGACAGATTCATTCCTGGGCCTGTTTCAGAAAGTGCATCTGAACTCAAACCACAACATTTCTTACAGCTACAAAAAACAAGGCTGCAATGAGCAATCTATGAATATTCTGACCAGAAATTTCTCATGAGCACCCAGGATGTGTTATAGAGACCTGAAAGTCTTTTTCCCCAAACCCAGCCTCTAGGTCCTTCTGTGGATGATTCATGAATCTCCACGACATCCTGAAGTGTCATCATCACCTGTTCACAGTGATAGAAATACATGCTGAGTATTAGAGAACAGATATTTCATGCTACCACAGGAATTTTTCTAAGAGTTTCCATTTTTGAGCTCCAGATTCAAAGCCATGGCCAATGGCAAAGGCTTTAGTGCAGGCAGATGTTCAGAACCCCAAACTGCTCTGCCCCCAGCAGGGCACACAGCTGCTGGCTCTGAGGATCTCTGCCCAGCAAGGGGAGATCCCAGCAATCCCCTCATTTGTCTGGGCAAGTTTGCCCAAGCCAGTCTGTAAAAGGGAGGAAGAAATTCTCAGGACTCTTGAGAACAAAAGAATACTTCCCAAACCTGTGAGCAGACAGCTCCTCCTAACAGCCTCTATTTCTGACAAAGGCCTCAGACAAAAAGACCTCACCCATGAACAAAGAGTGGGGAACAATGTGAACTGTCAAAAAATAGCCCTCATGTCAGAGCTGAGAATGCCCCTTGACACTTCCAGGGAAGCTGAGGCTGAGCAGAGCTTGGGAGGCCTCAGGCACAGCCCTGGCACCCTCCTCTCCCAGCACAAACTGCCAGCAGCACCCTGAGGCTCAGCTCCCACTGCCAAAGATGGGCACGAAGAACAGACACATTTATGGCAGCTCTGAGCCAGAAGTCACAAACTGCTGCCCACTCAATCTCTGCAGCAGGGACCCTGACCTGGCTGGGACATACCTGACAATGGTGTGTGCACATCTTAATGCAGAGGGTCACCAATTACCAATGCAATTAATGAGAAAACTAAGTTATGGCAAATAGCAGAGTGAGTTCTCTAACATAGCAATGAAACCTCTGTGTTCTTCTGAATTGGTGAGAACTTATAAAAAAATATTGCTAGAAAAATTTCCAGCCTGGACTAGAATTCTAAGAATGCTGATTTCCAGATGTAGACAGGAAACCTCAAAGATCCAATAATCTTTATGGCATGCACTTTAGCATTGATTCACACATTTTGCTTTATTTGTGACTCAGCATTCTCCTCCAGTGGCAGTAAGAAAATAAATGGAGAGCAAATCATACTGAATGAAAACTCACCTGTGGGCTGATCACTTGAGTCACTGTCCTGATTCATTCTCCCAAAGGCAGCACCAGGTCAGGATGGAGGGGAGGTTTGGAGGTTCTGGAGGTCAGATACAGCCCAAGCTGCTGCTTCTGGAAAGAAAAAGTAGAGTTACTGACAAACTGTGGGAACTTCAGCCTATGTGAGACAGGGAGTAACTTGTGTGTGATCCTTGAATTTAGCAGGAGAGTGGAGAACCTACATCCATGTGCCATAGGACATGTGCCTGAAGATCAGAGAATGCAGTGACAAACTGAATTGGGTCAACCAGAAGCACTGAAAGTGGCAGCTGAGAGCCCAGGGGAGGTGAAACAACACAGAGTTAAAAACACAGCTGGGCTCCTGGAATAAACTGAGCTCCAGATCTGAACTGCACAAAGAAGAGTCCCTAAAGCTCTTCACTTGAGAAGCCAAAGAAAACTTCTGCACTGGGTGAAGAGTGTGACTGGATGATCCTGAGGTCCTTTCCAGCTCAGCAGATTCTGTGATTCCCTGCAAACCCCAGACCTACCTAACCCCAGTGCAAACAGGCCATGTGAAAGTGTGCTTCTGCCACAGCTCCACAGCTCCTCCTCTTTGTTTGCTTGCCCTTCCACTCATCATCACATCTTGACTGTGGTAGAGTTGGGAACAGAATCTCTGTCTCCCAAATCCCATTCCAGTGCCTTAACCACCACATCCTTCCTGCTGAATCACACTGCAGGATTGTTTATCAGGAAGGAAATTCCCCCTCCAGAGCACTAACTCTGAGTGTGCTGGTGGAACACAAATGCTTGGAAAAACACAAACAGAGAGGCAATAACAACAAGTGACTGAAGTCCCTGGACTGGCTGGAGGCACAGCAGCACCTTGGGTTTGTTGTGGAGTGATGGAAGCCCCACGGAGCAGGACATGACACAGGACAAGCAGTGCACCCAGATGGCCTCCCAGGAACAGCCTCCTGCTCTCCACACATGATCTGTGACCCTGGAAGTCTCTCCCCCACGTTTAGCACGAGGTCTGTGTCACTCAGGGCCACTCAGAAGGTTTGGGTTCTCAGCAGGCACTGGGAAAGTCACCTTTGGGAGCAAAGCTGCCAAGTGCAAGCATTGGGTGTGATCCAGAGGGTCAGAATAAACCTCAACATGTGCATGCAAAGGGCCCTCACTGTCTTTAAGGTCTTTAGCTCCAAAATGAAAAGAAACCCAGGGTGTGTATGAGGGGAGGATACCAAAAATGGAATAAATATGTTTTAGCCTAGACACAGTTTACCCCATTGGTCTCCTAGGGAACGAAAAGGATTGTAATTCATCCATGATCTGTCCAAAAACACAAATCCCCTGAAATGGCAAATTCATGGTCCAGGACTCTGAAGAATTTGGCTCTTCTTGGATGGATGGATGGATGGATGGATGGATGGATGGATGAATGGATGGATTGATGGATGGATGGATGGATGGATGGATGGATGGATGGATGGATGGATAATAAATAAATAAAAAAGAAAATTCAAGTTCAGCCAGTGCCTGCCATGACTCTGGGTCTGTGTGAAGAACCCCAGGTTACCTCCCCTCCCCTCCAGGGCCCTGAGAGCAGCAGGGCTCCAGGAGCTCCCATCTGGACTTGGCTGCTCAGGATCACAGCAGAAGGAAAGGGGCCAGGACATGACCCTGCCTCTTGTATCAATTCAATTGATTGGAGATTGTTTTAAGGAGATCACTTCAGTTGGATGGAATTTTTATTAAATGATTATTGACTTTTGATAATTTATGGAAGTAATTTAATAATTTTCCACCATTTGTGACATAATAAGGTTCACTGGAAGCACTGAAGGCTCAAAGCAGCATGGCAGAAGCCAGCAGAGCCATGCTGCTCCAGAGAACACCCTCTGCCTCATTAGCTTGGACATTAAAAGTGGAAAGCAGCTGACAAAACATCAACAGATGTCTGTCAAAGTCTGCTGGATTTTCAAGGCCATCCCTCAGCATTGTGAAGCCCTCCAGCTTGACAGGAATGTATTTTTCATGAAATTCCTGCCCAAGTTCCTAACATCAATAAGCAAATTGTTGTGACCTCAAGGGCATAAGTACAACCTGAACCTCTGGAGGAAGCCCTGGATACCACAGAGTCTATCTCCCTGCGTGCCTGCAGAGTTCCACACGCAGCTCTCCCTGCTCATTTCACTCCTCTTTCCCATCACTCACTTCCAGCCCCTTGGAAAGCCAACCCTGGACACAGCCAGCACACCCGGCGTGGCTCCCCGGCTGGCTCTGGCCGTGCGGC
>NC_031785.1:10004617-10007843 GCF_001522545.3 Parus major | reverse complement strand
GCTCCCCGGTGCTCTCCCCCGTTCTCTCCCCCGTGCGCTCCGTGCTCTCCGTGCCGGGGCGCGGAGCAGCCGCGGGGCTTTGGCACCCTCTGCTGACAAACCGCGCGGGGCTTACACACAGCAAAGCACCGACATGCAAGTGCCGGGCAGGGTCAGAGCAGTGACACAGGGACACAGGCTGGGCTCGGCTCTGGATGAATGCCCCAGCTCGGGGGGTGTCCCCAGGGATCACCCCACACTCTGCACTCACATCCCCACTGCAGTTTTGGGCTACAGCTGTGTAGAAGTGCAGTAAATGCCATCACCTCCTGACTGACACGTGCTCCAGAAAATTCCCAGGTGAAACAGAGAGAATTTCATGAATCGTGGCATTTACAAAAGAAGGGAGAGAGGAAGGTTTGTCTTTGCTAAAAGCACTTTTTTTTCTCCTTTTTATTTATTTTTAATAGTGCTGAAGCTTTCCTTCTCCCCAGGGTTTTACTTGAATACCTCCAGATGTAGATGTAAAACTAAACAAAAAGTTTTACAGGATGGATGAGTAATTTTAGAAATCTGCTAAATTTTCTCCATCTTGATCTGCTTCTCTCCCTGATCTCCCTTTCCATTCGCTCACAGGAGCTGCAGCTCCATGTGTGGATTTCTCCTTGATCACTTTCACTCCAGACCACGTCTAACCATGAATCAAAGCAGAATAATCCAAGGATTTCCTCTCAAATCACCATTTCCTCTGTTTTCCCTGTTCCTGGCAAATCCCTCAGATCCCAACTGTCTGCAGCTCCTCATCTCAGTCCCTGAGCAGACGGAGTGGAGCCAGCAGCCCCTGCAGCCTGCTCAGGTCCCAGGGACCCCCAGGGGCAGGAGCAGCTCCTTCTCTTCCCCCAGAGACATTGCTACCACTCCTTGGAAACCGGGCCACAATCCACAAGTTCCCCAAGCTGTTGGCATCTTCATTTCCAGCTTCTTGTCACGTTTAACTCAGATCTCTTTCTGAGTGTTTCTCCCCAGATCTGACATACTGGGTAAACCACCAGCAGTGACTTGTTTTAGTAGATTTTGCCTCATTTATTTCTGTTTGCCTTCTGCCCTCATCATTGCCCGTGAGTCCTCCCCTGTCCTGCAGGAATATCCTGGTTGCTGATGGCAGCAAGGAGAGGAGGACAGAGAGGGGTGACAGGCAGGAGCTGCAGCACAGATCAGCTGCAACATCTGGTGATGACTGAACAGCTGGAGGAGACGGTGGCTTTCTTGTGGCTGAAGATCCTGACTGCTAATTGGAACAGAAATTAAGGGATGACTGATTGCTGGTCTGAGACCTTGACCAGTAGCTCTCGTTGTAAAATGATGCTTTACAGAGCTCTGGTGGCTTTGTTTCCCCACCCTCTGCAAGAGTTCTGTCCTGAGCATTCCCACCTGAGGGACTTCCCCCTGTGCAATGTCCCTGATCCCCCTCGTTCTTCCTGGGAAAGTTTCATTTCCCTGTCATCACCAGATGACCTCAAGGTCAATTAAAGCTGCTTATCAAATTCAGTTAAGGCTTTGCCAAGCATGAAGCCAGCAGTAACTGCACCATGCTCTCCCTGTACCACACTCACACCCAGAGCAAGAACAACAACATTCTGCTGGAGTGCAGGGACAGTGTCCAGTCCCACGAGGGCAGGACAAAGCCAAGTCACATTATTCACCACACACTGTGCACTGATATTTATCTTCTCCCAAGCCATGCCAGTGTTATCTCCACCATGCCTGATAATAAATTGCTTTTGAAACTCCTTCATGGGCAGCTGTTCCCCACACTTTACATCCTGAACAAGCTTAGAGACCTTCTAAGCTCAGATCTAGAGATCTTCTCTAAGCTTATTCAGAAGGTAAAGGGTTTGGGAAGCAGGTTCTCAATGCAGAGATCAATTAAGCACCAGTGAGATTAACAAGGTCACCTTTGGTGGCATAAATGGCTTTTACAAGGGTAAAAGTTTGTAATCAAGTCTGTAGAAGATGATACTGTAAATAAGGAGAGTCTTGAAGTTGCAGTTTTGTTCTCGTGGCAGCACTTCTGGAAGGCCAGCACAGGGAAACCACTCCTGACAGTCCCGGGTAGGGAGCCAGGTTATTGCAGGTGTCTGGAAGATGGGTCTGCAGCAGCCTCCTCCTGCCTCACCCCAACACTTGGGGCAGACTGGAGAACAGAGCTCTCCAGTTCAAAGGCTCAGGTTCATTTTCTGCAGTGTTTTGAGCAGTGACATGCACAGCCACTGTGAAACACCTGCTCAGACCAGGAGACCTCGGTAGCTGCAGATGTCTCCACCACTTGTCTTCAGAAGTTGAGAAAAATGCAGCCTTGCCCAGCTTTTGGACTGCTCTGCATCCACAAACATTATTTACCTGAAAGGCATGTGTTTTCTGTGTGATTTATTAGCTGTACTTAGAGTTGCAATGATCATGCTCTAATTTCTCAGAAAGAACTATAGTTTATGCATAGTTTAAACCACCTTTTGAAAAACCTTTAAGTAGTGATGAATCGACCCATAAAATAATACAAATGTCAGAACCAACATATTATTCTCCTTTAGGCATGGGCAGGGATATCTGATTTTTGGCTGCCAAATGATTTGGCATCTGAACAACTGGCAACAAATTCAAAGTGAAACAGCAAAACTGTGGGCAACCACCAGCAAGACTGGCATTCCTCCCCTTTGCATTTGGACATGAAATACCATGTCTGCTCTGGGATGCTCTCATCTAATTCACTTTGTCACAGCTCCATCAAGATAGTTTGTGTGTGCACTGCTCTGCCACGAGCACCTCTGCTGGAAAGCAGGATGAGCACACAAGTCCTCACTTGATCAAAGGAACCACGGAGAGAGATCTCACACTGTGCTTCTCTCCTGCCTCGCTCCCCACTGGAGCCTGCAGAGCCTTCCAGAAATCCAGGGGCTGAAAAGCGAACCAGAGGGAGCCTGGTGTGTCCTGTGGTGCCAGCAGTCCAGCTGTTTGTTTTATTAACCTGGAGAAAGCCTTATTTGACACAGATTATTTTACTGAGAGCTGGGACACACTTGCAGCCCTCTGAGACAGGAGCACTGAGAACACTCAGAGAACAAATCCCGGTGTCTGAGAGGGAGGAATTCTGCCCTCAGCTCCCCTCAGCTCCATCACTGTCCCAGCTGCAGGGGATGCTGAGGGCACTGCCAGGAGCAGCAGGACCCTGGCACAGGCACAGCATCCCCCC
>NC_031785.1:9999743-10003530 GCF_001522545.3 Parus major | reverse complement strand
CTGTGACATTCCCAGCTCTGGACAGGCAATGCACAGCCCCCTGTGAATTTAAACCCCTCCTGCAGCCCCTCTCTGGCTGTGGTCAAACAGCTGAAGACACACTCTGAGACAGCAGCAGAGCTTCTGCTGGGCCACAGAACATCACAGAGTGTGAAAAGTCTCCAAGAAAAAAAACCAACAGAGGCTTAAAAGAAAATACAGACACTAAGTGGCTTCTGGTGTTGGCTTGAAAGTAAGATACAGCAACAGAATATTTTAGGTAGATTTCATTTAAAAAACTGCATTTTCTATAACATTATTTCTTATTATGCAGAATGTGTTGTGTGTAATTATTTGTCAGTATTAGGGTACAAAGGCAAATACCAGTTTAAACCCAGGCAAAGCATTGCACGTTCAGCAGGATGTTAAACATAAATATTTCATGGCTGAGCTGGAACACTTCCTTAAGTACTGAATATTGATTTAAATTCTGTATATTCCTTGCTTTTGAGGAGTTACACAGATGAGAATCTATGCTAACATCAACATTGCAATGTACCAGTTAAATCCACTCTCTTCTCATTCCTTCTGCATTTCAAACTGGATTTTATGGGCAAATTCAGAAGCAAGGTGAAGCCAGCGTAACCAAAACCACTGCACACACTTGGAATTCCACTGCTTTGCACTCACTTCCCTATGCTTAATTAATTACCTCTTTACACAGATTCTCTGCTTCAGAGTCTGTGCAATTTAACCTGGCAATGCTTGTCACTGATTAAAAATTAAGAAGAAAGGAGCAAGGGAAAAGCTACAGCAGATAAGAGGACGAGTAATACCAGAATAGACAGATGAAAAAATACATGTTTCCAAGTCTAGCTCACATTGCTTCCCTCCTTCTAAATGCTCAGAACTTGTTCACAGGCAGCTAAATTATAATTCTTCTTCTCAGATAACAGAAACTCAATTTAATATGCTGACAGTGAGACTTGGAGCAGAGCTCTGGAGACGTGCAGGGCTCGCAGGGAGGACGTGCCTGCTGTACTAAAAGGCAGAGATGCCTTCAGAGCCTGCATGTTCAGTCATCTCTCTATCAAACCCTTAACTAATTAAACAATCCTCTTGTCAAAGAGGACAGTCATTGTTGCTGTGACCGATGCCCTGTGAACACAATGGGATAATGTGCCTTTGTCCTTCGCTGGGTTCTCCGGGCCAGCTGGGGATGCTCTGCCCGCCCGTGGGGAGCCCCGGCTCAGCTGCATCCAGCCCCAGCAGCATCAGAAGCCAAGCTCAGGACAATGCAGCCTCAGACACCCCAACAATCCATCTGATCCTGGTCCACCACAGCCCCTGCCCGCGGCAGGGCTGGACAAACAATCGGGGGGAAAAGAAAGGGATTCGTGGATGGGACTGACAGTTGGATCCGTATTGATCCACAACGGCAAACGATGCTGCTCCGGCAGAAGCGCTTCCAGCGCCTCCTTTCACTTGGTCCCGGGGAAAAACGAGTGCAAACACCGAAGCTTTGGTCAGATGGCACGGGGCTTGCTCTCACATCTGCACAGTCCAGCAGCAAAAGCTGTTCCTCAGCTGCTGGAAGCTCAGCAAGTCCCACACTGACCAGCGCTGGGTACCCGAGGGAACAGCTCAGCTCACACAAACCCTGTCTGAGGATGGGTCGTGACCAGCAGCACTCACAGGGCGGCTGTTTTCTCATGTGGAACAAGGACAGTATTTCAGGAGGTCAAAGAATCCAAAGGTTTGCCCCTCTGTGTATTCCTGATGTGGGGGATGCCATCCCCACAGCCCCTGTCAGGAGACCGGCACAGCTCTGTCACCCCAGGGATGACCAGGACAAAAACCACTGCCTGTCCCAGCCCTCCTGCAGCAAAGTGTCCTGCTTACACCACAGCAGCAGTGTCTGCTGATTTACTGTAAGAAATTCCTGGCTGTTACAAGGTGGGGATTTCATCAGGCTGTGATTACCAGGAGTGAAGCAGAAAGCAGGGGGGACAGGCAGCCCTTCCCCCCAGGGGAGGCTCCCTGAGCCCTTGGGGACACGGGCTGGGACAGTGGCACTCCTCTCCAGTGTGCTCGGGGGACAAAGGCCACCCAGAGCTTCAGTGACCACAGCTGAGCCCAGCCCATTCACCTGGGTGTGCTGGTTTGACTGAGCAGGGAACGTGCTGCTCCCGGGAGGAGGAGGAGGAGGAGGAGGAAGGGGCAGTGGGAAGGGAAGGATGAATAATAAATGTGAAAAGCCTCCAGTGCCCATCAAATGTGTGGTCAATGGCTGAGCTTTGGACAATGCTCTCAGGGATGCAGTGTGGGACCCTGGGGTGTCTGTGCAGAGACAGGATTTGGATTTGATGATCCCAGGGGGTCCCTCCCAGCTCAGGCTTTTTGGTGATTCTAACAGAAAGCTTGAGGTGCTCCACAGTCAAATCCATTCTCAGCTGTGTTGTCTGAATTCCCAAATTCCCCAAACCTCCACTGACTCCCCAGGCAGTGCCTGACAGAGCCATTTCAGCAGAGAATGGGGAGGACAAAGGGCTGCACACAAGGACAACTCTGATCTTCTCCTGAGCAACATCCCCCCTCACAGCCCAGCTTTGGGGAAAAAAACCCTCCCCTGCTTCTCCACAGAACACTTGAGGCAGGGTTCAGTGCTGAGCTAGAGCCCCAGTCCTGGGAAAAGGCAGAGTGGAACAGCCTCACCCCACCACAGCTCACAGGGACAGAACAAACCCTCTGTGTGCACACCCAGATGTGTCCAGGTGTTCCATCTTCCCTCAGCCCTTCCTTGGACAAACTCCTCCAGAGGAGACACAGCAGTGCTGGGCTCAGGAGGGAACAAAACCCAGGAGACAGCACGAACAATGCAAAGTCTTTCTCTTTGCACCTCATCTAGGCCACAACAGGGAAAAAAATAATGCAAAAGTGCTCCATTTTTAACCTACCACCAAGAGAGACTTTGCAGAGCCATGTTCAAATCTGAACAAGTTCCTCATCTCAATCCAAGTTCAACTCAGCAAGTGTAAAGCAAACATCCCAAATGGAATATATCAAATCCAAAATGATGTTATCCTAACGAAATTGCAACATTTTCCATATCTGCAACCAAAAAAATAGCAATATCAGCCTTAAGGCTCTTTTTCTTGCTCTCTCCCTTGTTTATTTTCTCCCTCCCCACCTCATGACTGCAGCCAAGTTTTAAACAATATCCATGAAAACAGCAGCTCCCAATGTGCTCGTGGAGCATTAATGAGGCACACGGCATCCCAGGGCAGTCAGGAGGGGAGGGAAGGGCTCCCACTGCTCCTCACTGCAGCCTGTGCTGCTCTCAGAGATGTGAAACATTTCAAACTGCTGAGCCTCTCCTGCTCCCTTGGTCTCCAGGGAGAGTTCAGCCCTCCAAACACACATTGTGGAAAGAAAGAAGCACTTCCAGAAAAAATCAAAGACCACTTTGCCTTTCTAAATTTAAAGATTTATAAATCAATGCAAATCTTTTTGAAAAAAGAAAAAAAGGAAAGCCAGCAGAACACTCCCACCAGTTCTAGCACAGCCATCAGAGCTGTAGAAACAAGTACCTGTTTTTCCTGACCTACATTTGCAGGCTGGCAGGAAATCAAAGTTCGTGTCAAATTACAGCAGGTTTTGAACAGACTTGCATGTGCCCTCCAATCTCAGCTATTAAATCTGTTTGGGCCCAGGGAGAGAATGTTTGGTATGAAAGGTGCCCCTCTCTGCAGTGACATATGCTGGGTACTATGTCAATACAGGCAGGTTGTCTTTTGGTTCTCACACT